>NC_053027.1:235462789-235723378 GCF_003073215.2 Triticum urartu | reverse complement strand
AGATAGGGTAAAAGGTATGAGGTGGAGCTGCAGCAAGCGACTAGCATATATGGTGGCTAACATACGCAAACGAGAGCGAAAAGAGAAGGCAAAGCATGGTCGAGAAACTATGATCAAGAAATGATCCTAGAACAACCTACGTCAAGCATTACTCTAACATCGTGTTCGCTTCCCGGACTCCGCCAGAAAGAGACCATCACGGTTACACACGCGGTTGATGTATTTTAATTAAGATCAACTTCAGGTTTTCTACAACCGGACATTAACAAATTCCCATCTGCCCATAACCACGGGCACGACTTTCGAAAGTTCAAATCCCTGCAGGGGTGTCCCAACTTAGCCCATCACAAGCTCTCACGGTCAACGAAGGATATTTCTTCTCCCAAGACAATCCGGTCAGACTCAGAATCCCGGTTACAAGACATTTCGACAATGGTAAAACGAGACCAGCAAGACCGCGCGATGCGCCGACATCCCGATAGGAGCTGCACATATCTCGTTCTCAGGGCAACATCGGATGAACACTACGTACGGCTAAAACCAGCCCTCAAGTTTCCCTGAGGTGGCGCCGCAAGTGGCTCTGTTTCGGACCAACACTTAGACAAGCACTGGCCCGGGGGGGTTAAAATAAAGATGACCCTCGGGATGCGCGACTCCCAAGGGAAAAAGGCTAGGTGGCGAATGGTAAAACCAAGGTTGGGCCTTGCTGGAGGAGTTTTATTCAAAGCAAACTGTCAAGGGGTTCCCATTATAACCCAACCGCGTAAGGAACGCAAAATCCAGGAACATAACACCGATATGACAGAAACTAGGGCGGCAAGAGTGGAACAAAACACCAGGCATAAGGCCGAGCCTTCCACCCTTTACCAAGTACTAGTGCAAATGCCCGTGCGTTACACCGGGTGAAAAAAATTCAAAATACCAGCTCCGCGTGCCACTACCGGACACTTCTTATAACCAACTCGGACAAACGTTAAGGTTAACCTCATTCTCTATAAGATGAATATGCCTTTGTGTTACTGCATGTTGAATTATCGCTTAAGCTATGCTTTATGTTGAGGTACAAGTCTACTTTTCAACCGCCTCCACATGAAAACTTGGATAACCTCTTCTCCTCTTGCCACCGCCATGGTGCACCGCCGGGCAAAGCTCACGCAACTCCGATGGTGGCAAGGAGGTCCTTTAGAGGTGTGGTGCCCTGGTGGGGGTACACAATATGCCTGGTAGGGCTAGTTGTTGCGTGTACATTGATGGTTCGTCTGGCTTGGCAGCTCAACGACGGTGCATTAGCAATCTTTGGTGTTGGACCTTTGGCCTGGTCATTGGAGAAGGGGGTTGCACGACGGGATCCTCGGAGGCGACATGTTTTCGGTTGTCTTAGTGTTTTCAATAGGGAAGCGAGACAATGGTGCTTCCCAGAGACGGCATTGAGCTATGCTCACGACGCGCCGTCGATAGATGTAGGAGGAAGAAAAGTTCGGCTCCGCCAAGAATTTGATTGTAATTTTCCTTTTTTATGGGTGAGTTTGTAGACATGTGTTGCTTAATATTTGGCCTTATGCCTTTCCGCAAAACAAAGACAGAAAGAATTATCACTTTTCGTACCACGTAGCGTGGATATGAAGACACCCTAACGTCCTTCGGTAGTGCCTACTTCAGCTCGGCATTGCTATCGAAAGGAATAGTGTTGCATGGAATAGTCTTTGAGTGGAAGAAACATACCAGTGATAGTTACATACTCTTCGAGAGTTTAATAATTAATGTAGAGTAACTAAATTACAGTTAATTCAAATTTCATAAGATCTATGTGTTTCATACAAAATTTAGAAATGTAACTAAATTTTAATGGTAACAAAAATAGGTCAAAAAATAGAGGCATATACTAACAGAACTTTAAGGAGAAGAAACTTGAGGCAGCAGTATATAAGCACATTTGGGGACGCGGAGTTTCTGCTACCAGGCTCAGTTGCACCCGCGCTGACGAAATAAGTCAAAACAAATACTAAAAGAATTCAAAAGAAAATAATTTTTTGTGTAGTAGATAATTTGATGTGTTGGATCCACTCCAAATTTCAATTTATTTGGACATCTGAGCAGCTCTCAGCAAAAAAAATCAGGGTTTATAAAAAAGTTACTGTTCATGCACTGACCCGATTTTTCTTTTTTGCCGAGAGCTTCTCAGATGTCCAACTGAGTTGAAATTTGAAGCAGACCTCACACATCAAATTATCTATCACACGGATTTATTTTGAATTTTTTTGAATTTTTTTAGTATTTGTTTTGATTTTTTCCTGACCAGGAACAGATGGGCTTGGGCACCGAGTTGGATTTCCGCACATTTGGTCACTACTTTATTTTTTCTTGGCAGACTACAAATAAACATATAACAGTTTTACAAATATGAATGGAATGTTTACAAAGTTTGGATATATATGAGAAGTCGGCAAGGTTTGTGGTTGCAAGGCTGCTTATGTGATATAGCTGACAATATATAGTCCGTGAGTTTCAGCTAGTTAAGTAAAGAAGGTTCTAAACCCTCAAAAAAAAGTAAAGAAGATTCTATATACAATGTTGACTTAAGATGACTTTTAGTTGGAGAACTGCAAATAGAAAGCATGTCCTGCCACCATAGGTGCTGTAATTGGTAAAGAAAGTTATGTAATCCTTATAGTATCTCATCATAAGACACCTGCGCAGCAAATTAAATGCATGAAAAAGATGATATTTAAATCAAATAAAAAAGAGATACTAACATAAGTTAATGGATTCCTGATCCCAGTATATATGCACTTTTCCCATAGTCTGTATGCACCATTTGCACATACACCAAATTAAAGCCTCCACCTGCCAAAATCACATGCCTAGTGCTGATAACTTCCTAACAGCAGAATGTAAGGCAGCGGATAAATAGAATCGAAACAAGTACAAGAGCGGAGGCGTCTGAGACCTTGCATTACCGGCGCTCGTAGCCCTCGAACACCTCGCTCATGACTGCTTCCCTTGATTGCCTCCGTCCACGTGCACAAATCCCTCCACCGAGAAAATACAGTCCAAAATATATGCTGTTAGTTTAATTACATGTAGTTTGTCCTAGTTACATTGCGCACAAAGAAACACGTTCCTAATCCATCTAATCATACTTACAAAGCATGACAACCCATCTCCCAGCTTACATGTCCTCTGAATCTCGAAAACATGCACCTGCTCTGAACTTTTGCACATTTACTCTGCTGCTCTCAATTTGCAGCTGCTTTTCACATTCAGATATCAAGCAATTGGAAATGGAGTGGATGGGTGCAGATTTTTAACAGAAATACGACAGCTAGAATAGAATAATCTCTCCATCTCTCTCAGTATGCACGCACATATACACAATCAAGCAAATTGAACTGCAAAACTGAAACAAAATCTGCAAAGTTTGTGAGGGAAATTTTGCTATGTTGCAATTCAGTGTTCACTCTGAAATTTCTGAAGTAAATAAAAATTCAGATTTTACAAATATTGAGCAGGTGTACTGGATGCAGAGCAGCTACACTGTTTAGTCTCAGAAGGCAAACATATTGAACATACTAACAGAAGTGTAGCATCTATGAATCTAGTGGAAGCACTACAGACTTGAATCAACTCTCAGAACTTGGATCAAACTTTCTGAACTCTGAAGAAAGTAGATAGAACATAACTGAAACTTTGCTAAAAACATTGTCGATGCTTATGTACTGAATAAAAGAACAGCTTCGCACTTGGGTGGCAGACAGAGAAACAAGGATAGAAACAGGGGCTACCCATGATTTCATCGGTCTTGGTATTGATTTGGCTTTCAAGGGGCTACATGCCTCTGTTGTAGCCATCGTTGGCAATATTGGACGGCTCGATGGATGTCCTTCGACCTCCGGCGAACTCGAAGGCGACATGATGCTTTTCTGGTCCAAGTACTCCGGGATTTGATGGATTTACTTCCAAGCACACAATCTGATGGAGATTCCGGCCGAGGATCCTTTCTTCTTATAGGAGCCAAGTCCAATCCGGGTCGGACACTCCCTTGATTTGTGTTGGAGAAGGATGCAGACACGAAATTAATCCAAATCAGACACGGGAGCAGGATGTCGGAGATTGAGAAGCTTGCGTCGGTTGAGGCGGAGCACCACGAAACAAACAAAGCGCTGAGTATATCAATAAAAACTTCAAAAATACAAAGAAATTGTCAACTGTCGTCGTCCGCGGGGACCGTACTTGGGCGAGGTCACCTTGGTGCTCCCTCTGTTTTGCACTTAACTTTTGCACCCCCAAAAGTGATCTGCATCCCTATACTTACGGTCATACAATCATCAACATACATAAAAAATTGAATGCCAAAAATAAATTAACCGCTACATTCCCTGAGCTGAACTGCACCAGGGAAACGCCCTATTTCATCAGTAGTCGGATTTGCTTTCCGTGTGAGAATGTCTATATGCTGCTAGGAGGGGGTGGTGGTAGTACCATGATGTGCTGAATGAACAGGATTCAGCCTTAAAGTCCATGGACAAACAGCCATTAGGAAAAGTTATTTGCCTGTGCTATATGTCTATTTGTCCTAGGATTCAGAAATGCCTACAATGGTGTCTGGAACTACAAATGAAAATGCCGCCATATTATCCCACAAAAATGTCTGAACCTACAATTGAATATGACCTGCATTTTCTCCCAAAATGCCTACGATCGTGTCTGAAACTACAATTACGATGCCTGCATTTTATCACAAAAAAATTTATGCCATCCTATCTGATTTCCTATCTGATTGCCTGAAACAACCTACACATAAATGAAACAAGCTGTTTTCTCCTTTCAAAACAGTATGCAATCTACTGTATTGCCTGAAAAAACATCCATCCTACTATATTGTTGCCTTTTATTTCCTCTCCTATTGCCTACATCCTGCCTATTCTGTGATTCTGGATTTACTTAAAAAAAATAGAATAGTTGCGTCACGGTTCGTTCAGTGCTATTGCCCAGTTCATTTCAGTATACTATTACCTGAAAAAGTTCAGCACTATTGCCCGTATTCATCAGTGCTTTTGCCCAAGTTCAGCAGTACTATTGCCTACAAACATGTAGAACGCATGTTGCTCACGGGATTGGGTGCGAGAAATTATTTGCTTATCCTGTGATTCTGGATTCCCAACCTCTCCAAAACCATCTGCGGCAGCGTGGGCAGGTTCATCCCCCACCCCCTTGGCTGGCGCGGAAAAACAACACATTCGGGAGATGGATTTGTGCGCGTGGAAGACGTACCTAAGCCTTCAGGTGTCGATTGGCTGCCGAGATTTGAAGTTCAGCTCGGGATTTCTCTCAAATTTACAGCAACCCCACCCCCTTCCTCCCTCCTCCTATCCCTTCCCGGCCATGGATTTCCACGACGCAACGCAGTGGGAGACAAAAAACAAAGGAAGGGGCTGGACTGCACTCAGGAACTTACCTTGTGCTGGAGACGTAGCAGTCCGCGTCACAAAGGAAGGGGCTGGACTGCAATCGAGTGCTAGAAAATTGAATGTTAATTAATTGCATGGTATTGAGTGCTACAAACCATGATGGAGAAGGAGCCGCTCCATTGTGACCTCCTTCACTGCCAGATTCACAGCCGCCATCACATCATACCAAATCTAGCATCGCATAGTGTCTCTAAGTATACGGCAGTGCTGTACCAAGACCAAGTCAACAACTCATGCTATCACTACTGCTTTCCTCTAATCATTGTCTGCATGATGAATGTAAACAAAAAAGAGTCACATACATCTATTTTCTTTACAAATATCATACCATAATGTCACATTGCTGTTATAACAGATGTGCAAATAAGGAAAAAAAAATTGGGTGGGGAGTGCTCAAATAAGAGATACGGGGAGTACATAAAGGATGAGGGAGAGGGCAAGGTACCTGCCGGTCACAGCCACGCAAGAATCCGTCAAAGTAGCCAGTTGATCTAACAAAACCTAGAGAGTTCAGCTATTGTTTTCACAACGGAACTAAGTATCCTCTCCACATGTTTTCTGGTACCTTATAACACTAATGCTGCATAAACATTTAGAACCAGTTTAAAGGGATCATTAGGATTGTTTGATAGGTCAATGGAATATGTATTTAGTGAAAGAGGATAAGCCTCTTCAGAGTGAATTGATATTGCATTTAAATTTAATGAGCGGACTAATTTTAGTAGGAATAAAAGAGCTACATACGCACTTATGTTTACAGTGGAATTGCTTCACCGTTCAGCCACATCAAGATGCAAATTTGTTAAAGACTAACAGTCCTAGAAAATAAGTTGTTAGGCAAGAGCTTCTACAAAAAGAGAGAATGAAGTTTGGACATATTAACCTTTAACTGAAGAACATCACGATGAACAAACAGTAGTGCAATTTCACTGTTATACTTGATATGCTTCTATCATTAACCATCAGTACTGTAGCGAAAATCTTGCTTTGCTCTCATATTAAGCATATTTTTTTTTAGAATTTAGATGCATTTACCAATCTATGGTTTCTATATCTGGACCTGAACAAATAATATATCAGATTGAGTTCCCTTTCTATTGTTTATCTGTCCAATGTATAGATGATCAGATTGTATAAATCTTCTTTGGCAACTGGCGTTTTGAGTGTACCGAAGCAAATCTCGTTGGGGCAAAGAGAAAATCGGTATTTCACAAATTCTAACACTCCTCAAGCAGCAACTTGCATCCTGATGAAACATAAATACGCTAAGCAAATAAGACAAGAGACGCCATCAACCACATGGGCTAGAGCTTCTTCCTTTTTCGCTGGTGGATACCTGAGGATATTGAAGCCCTTGCCGGGATGGTGATGGCTAGATCGAGGTAGCGATTGGGGATCTGGCAGCAACGAAAACCAAGAAGCGATTCTCCATCACCAACGTTTGGGGCAGCAGCGGCGACCGCGGGGATGGCAAGGGACGTAGCCGGTGCTCCTCCCGGCGAAGCGGCGGCGCGAGCGACGGACTACGCAGCTGCGCTCCCCCAGTGAAGCCGCGGCCTGCGACACGCGCACCTCCCAGGGATGGCAATCCACAGCTCCAGCCGCCGCCGTCGTTCGCAAGCTCCAGCCGCCGCCGCCGTCGTTCGCAAGCTCCAGCCGCCGCCGCCGCCGATCCAGCCACCCCCGCCGTTCTGCATCGAGCACCTGCGCCGCCTGGGCCTCCGCCTCCAAGTCGTCGACGCCCCGTTCCAGATCAGATCCGGAGCGCCGTTGCCAGATCCCGTCCCCTCCGTCACGCCCTCGTCTACGGCCGCCGCCGAAACCCTCCTATACGGGCAGAAACTCTGTTATTTTTTACATAGGACGTGGCTGCGGGTTGAACACTAAACATTTTTTTTCCAGATAAAACAGGGATGGCGGGTTTAATTCATAAAAACCACATGGACCTTTGTGTAAAACGCCACGACAGTGAATCCGAAGACTCAATCCGTACTTTATTATTAGGGAGAGATATAGGTGCATTAATTAAATAAGAGATATTGTGATATCCCAACAAAATATCCATATTCCAACAAGGAACAAACTCTAATCTTCACCTGCAACTAACAACGCTATAAGAGGGGTTGAGCAAAGCGGTAACATAGCCAAACAACGGTTTGCTCGGACAAGGTGGGTTAGAGGCTTGGCTTAACAATATGGGAGGCATGATAAGCAAGTGGTAGGTATCGCAGCATAGGCATAGCAAAAGAGCGAGCAACTAGCAAGCAAAGATAGAAGTGATTTCGAGGGTATGGTCATCTTGCCTGAAATCCCGCAAGGAAGAAAAACGAGTCCATGAAGAAGACAAACGGACGAAGTCGAACGGATCCTCACAAACGCAACGTTTTCGGATTACCGAGAAGAAGTACACCGAAAAGGAAGCAAACAACATAGTAAACAATCAACACATGAACATGACATGATGCACAACCAAGTATGATGCATGTCCGGTTTAAGGAAGCATGGCATGGCAAAGTGCACAAACAACCCTACAAATTAAGTGAAGCATGGCATGGCAAAGTGCACAAACAACTCCGTTGCATATTGACGAAACACCACGTGACTTATTTAGTTTGATCTTGTTATGAACCTAATAATATTAAATGTTCTTAACATGGCAAGAGGTGAAGCATAACAAAACTATACCAATTAAACAATTTAAATGGGGCCGGATATAACAAACAACAAATCCGGTAAATCCCCATATGTCTTAGTAATTTAAAGCAAACAACAATTTTAACCATTTAAATGTTATTATCATGATGAGAATGACATGAGCAAGTTTATGCAAGTTTTATGAAAATGTTGACAAGAGCATTATATGAAGCATTTGTCATCGTGGCGGAAACGAAAGGGGTGCCACGGCGATAACGAAAACGGTGCCACAGCAGCGTTCCGGTTCCGGTAACTCGATTGAGATACCGAAGCAAAGGAGAAGTGTGCGGATGCATGCAAAAGATGGTGGGGCGCTCCCGTATTCCGGGTGTCCCACGAGTTAGTGGCATGGAAATGAGTGACAATACAGACACGGTGCAGACAAAGGGTGCATCTCATCCGACATGCATTCATTCGTTCACGGGCGTCGTCTCGGGGTTATACCTTCGAGGTGAGACTTTTCGGAACGGATCAAGTTCTTAGCAGAAGTAGACGGCCTCGCCACGTTCGAGAGGTAGTAGAGGTACATGACAACGATAGAGGTACTCGTGATCTTAGGGTCACGGCGAGAAACTTGACGTCCACGGTGTCTTCGAGGGTCGACGGTAGTGGTACTTGGCAAAATGCATGTCGAGGGTAGTTGTTCTCGTATCGACGTGGTACTTGGCGATTTCGGAGACAACGGAAGACGAACTTGGCGGTCCTCGTAGAACTAGTACTTGGCGTTAGTGATACATGTTTCGAAAGCAATTCACGACGATGGTAGCCGAAACTTGGTGATCCGAAGGGGTACTTGACGAATAACGGCCGTCGTGGTACTTGGTGAAATCCTCGGAGATGGACTTGACACATGAAAGGTCTTCGGTGCCACGGTACTTGTCAGATCATCATGCAGACGTTCTTTCGAAGAGGAACTTGTCACGTCCCAAAATGAGCAAGGCAAAAGCCCTCGTCCAACGAAGCTCGAACTTGACGAAATCCACAAACAGGTCTTGGCGTATCCTGGTCTTGAAGAGGTCTCCGGAAAAAGAACTTGGAGAAAACCCCCAAAGGCATTGCTCGTTCATTTGAAAGGGGAAAAACAGCGGCATCAGCGAGCATGGCAAGGATCGAGCGCCAATGACGCCATGGGCGTGTAGCAAAGCAAAGGAGCTTCGGGGCTCCTGTCATAGCAGAGGCAAGAGCGGGGCACGAGGAGCAAGGCGAGTAGCATCACAATCCGTAGACAGAGGAGGTGCTGCCTGGCACTTATGGTGGTGGAGCAGGGGCTCCACGCGAACAGGGCCGCGGCGGAGGTCGCCATCGAGGATGTCCGGGAGCAGGGGCACGAGGCGCGTGGCGCAAGGGCCCTGCTCCTCTGCGTATGACGGCGCAGGAGAATGAAGGGGAGAGGGACGAGGCTGGCGGCGCTCTGGTGGTTTGGTCGTCGGCGGGGGAGGCAGCAACGGCGCTGGAGAAGGCGACGAGAAGAGGAGGCGCGCGGAGATGGCAAGAAGGCAACGACGAGAGCCTACTCGCCGGCCACGGCTGGAGGCGGAGGTCGCCGGAGCAGGCACATGGAGGCGCGATGGGTTGGTGGCTCGGGCAGAAGGCCATGGAGGGGCACTGCTAGCCAGGAGGGTGTGAGCACAAGGAAAGCTAGGCGGGGAAACGGCGGCGAACGTGCGTTGCTTGAGGGAGAGAGCAAAAGGAGGGAGTAGGGATCGAGCGAGAGATGGCGCTGAGGGGGAGCGAGACGAAGGGGGAAGATGGGGATCGAGGAGGTGGCGCTCTAGTGGCACGAGGGGGAAACGCAGGAGAGGAGGGGATTGATCGGGATGGGGGTTCGCTCGGGCCTAGGGTTAGGAGGGTAGGTGGGCCAAAAGGTCGGCCCAGTGGGGAGGGCGCCGGCTGGGCATGAGGAGAGCAAGGTTGCAAGGCTGGGTTGGGCTCTCTTTCCCTCTCACTCTAAAGAAAAGAAAAGAAACAAAACAAAGATAAGAAAGAAAAGAAAAAAGGAGGTTAGGAAAATAAGTGGGACACGCGGATAATTTCTCGGACTTCCAAAAATGAGCTTGATCCAAGAAAATAGAAGTGAGTGTGTGCGTGAAGATTTGATTTGAACTCATTTGAATTTAAATCCAAATGAGTTTGAATAAGAAGTGGGTATTCGGTAGGTCCAAAAATATTGAGAATTTAGGAGGAGCCTCGATAAATGGGAAAAGAATTGTTGACAAAGTTTGGAGGTGCAACTTGAAGCATAAGAGGCATGGAATTAAATTGCAAGTGTGTTAAAAGTAATTCCAAAAATGGAATAATTTTATTATAGGTCCCTAATAGTATTGAGAGGCTTTAATATGTTATAAAGAGAAAACACAAGTGAATTCCCTCGATTTAAATGGATCGAAGACCCATACGGTTTATTTAGTTGAGTTAAGAAAAAGAAATGACATGATGGCATGATGACATGATGCAATGCACACGATGCAAAGATGAATGCAATGAACCAAACAAATCACACGACGGAACCCGGAAACCCTGGAAGGCATCTGAAGCTCTGGTCTTGGGGCATCACAATAATGGGCCTTATTGGGCCCTAGTGGAGAGAGAGAGAGGGGCCGGCCAGGGTAGGCCGCACGCCCCCTCCCACTCTAGTCCTAATTGGACTAGGAGAGGGGGGGCGCCCCCTTTCCTTCTCCTTCCCCCCTTCCTTTCCCCCTCCTACTAGGAGTAGGAAAGAGCGGAATCCTACTCCTACTAGGAGGAGGATTCCTCCTCCTGGCGTGCCCTCTAGGGTCGGCTGGCCTCCCCCTTGCTCCTTTATATACGGGGGCAGGGGAGCACCTCTATACACACAAGTTGATCATTGATCTCTCCCAGGCGTGTGCGGTGCCCCCTCCACCATAATCCACCTCGGTCATACTATAGCGGTGCTTAGGTGAAGCCCTGCAACGGTAGCTTCATCAACATCATCAGCACGCCGTCATGCAGACGAAAATCTTCCCCGAGCTCTACTGAATCGTGAGTTCGTCGGACGTCACCATGTTGAACGTGTGCTGAACGCGGAGGTGCCTAGGGCTGGAAAAAAAGCTCGAAGCTCGTGAGCTAAACGAGTAGCTCGTGAGTCGGCTCGAATCGACTCGAACTCGAAGAATAACGAGTCGAGCCAAGCTTTAGTTTAAGATCGTTTATAGACCAAGTTAAATGAGCCAATCTCACGAGTACTCGTGTAACTCGTTAGGCTCGGTACAAAAGATCAGCCACTCCCAATACAAAAAAAGATCAGCCACTCAACACCCTATGTCCTAGGCGCACAACACAAGGCCTAGCCATTGAAGGCCCAACCGCCTAGAAGACTCATGCATTACAAGGAAATTACTATTGTTAGTGATATATATGTTTAATATATACATAATCATTTTTATAATATTTAAGGGTTTTATGTTCATATCTTTAACGAGCTTAACAAGCTAAACGAGCCAGCTCGCGAGTTATATGAGTCGAGCCAATCTTGAATTTGAGCTCGTTATAATAACGAGTCGAGTCGAGCTAGCTCGTTAACGAAATGAGCTCTAGCGAGTCGAGCCGAGCTGGCTCAACTCGGCTCGAATTCCAGCCCTAGAGGTGCCGTACATTCGGTACCGAGGATCGGTCGATCATGAAGACGTACGACTACATCAACCGCGTTGTCATAACGCTCCCTCTTAACGGTCTATGATGGTATGTGGACGACACTCTCCCCTCTCGTTGCTATGCATCACCATGATCTTGCGTGTGTGTAGGATTTTTTTTGAAATTACTACGTTCCCAACAGTGGCATCCGAGCCAGGTTATTGCGTAGATGTTATATGCACGAGTAGAACACAAGTGAGTTGTGGGAGATACAAGTCATACTTCTTACCAGCATGTCATACTTTGGTTCAGCGGTATTGTTGGATGAAGCGGCCCGGACCGACACTACGCGTACGCTTACGCGAGTCTGGTTCTACCGACGTGCTTTGCACACACGTGGCTGGCGGGTGTCAGTTTCTCCAACTTTAGTTGAACCGAGTGTGGCTACTCCCGGTCCTTGAGAAGGTTAAAACAACACTAACTTGACGAACTATCGTTGTGGTTTTGATGCGTAGGTAAGAATGGTTCTTGCTCAGCCCGTAGCAGCCACGTAAAACTTGCAACAACAAAAGTAGAGGACCTCTAACTTGTTTTTGCAGGGCATGTTATGATGTGATATGGTCAAGACATGATGCTATATTTATTGTATGAGATGATCATGTTTTGTAACAGAGTTATCGGCAACTGGCAAGAGCCATATGGTTGTCACTTTATTGTATGCAATGCAATCGCCCTGTAATTGCTTTACTTTATCACTAAGCAGTAGCGATAGTCATAGAAGCAATAGTTGGGGAGACGACAATGATGCTATGATGGAGATCAAGGTGTCGCGCTAGTGACGATGGTGATCATGACGGTGCTTTGGAGATGGATATCAAAGGCACAAGATGATGATGGCCATATCATATCACTTATATTGATTGCACGTGATGTTTATCCTTTATGCATCTTATTCTGCTTTCTTTGACGGTAGCATTATAAGATGACCTCTCACTAAATTTCAAGGTAAAGGTGTTTTCCCTGAGTATGCATCGTTGCCAAAGTTCGTCCTGCCGAGACACCACGTGATGATCGGGTGTGATAAGCTCAACGTTCATCTACAATGGGTGTAAGACAGTTTTACACACGCACAATACTCAGGTTAAACTTGACGAGCCTAGCATATGCAGATATGGCCTCGGAACACTGAGACCGAAAGGTCAAGCGTGAATCATATAGAAGATATGATCAACATAGTGATGTTCACCGTTGAAAACTACTCCATTTCACGGGATGATCGGTTATGGTTTAGTTGATATGGATCACGTGATCACTTAGATGATTAGAGGGATGTCTATCTAAGTGGGAGTTCTTAAGTAATATGATTAATTGAACTTAAATTTATCATGAACTTAGTACCCGATAGTATTTTGCTTATCTATGTTATTGTAGATAGATGGCCCGTGCTGTTGTTCCGTTGAATTTTAAAGCATTCCTTGAGAAAGCAAAGTTGAAAGATGATGGTAGCAATTACACGGACTGGGTCTGTAACTTGAGGATTATCCTCATTGCTACACAGAAGAATTACATCCTGGAAGCATCGCTGGGTGCCAAACCCGCTGCAGGAGCAACGCCAGATGTTATGAATGTCTGGCAGAGCAAAGCTGATGACTACTCAATAGTTTAGTGTGCCATGCTTTACGGCTTAGAACCGGGACTTCAACGTCGTTTTGAACGTCATGGAGCATATGAGATGTTCCAGGAGTTGAAGTTAATATTTCAAGCAAATGCCCGGATTGAGAGACATGAAGTCTCCAATAAGTTCTACAGCTGCAAGATGGAGGAGAATAGTTCTGTCAGTGAACATATACTCAGAATGTCTGGGTACCATAATCACTTGACTCAGCTGGGAGTTAATCTTCCGGTTGATAGTGTCGTTGACAGAGTTCTTCAACCACTGCCACCAAGCTACAAGAGCTTCGTGATGAACTATAATATGCAAGGGATGGATAAAACAATTCCCGAGCTCTTCGCAATGCTAAAGGCTGCGGAGGTAGAAATCAAGAAGGAGCATCAAGTGTTGATGGTCAACAAGACCACCCGTTTCAAGAAAAAGGGTTAAGGGGAGAAGAAAGGGAACTTCAAGAAGAACGGCAAACAAGTTGCTGCTCAAGAGAAGAAACCCAAGTCTGGACCTAAGCCTGAGACTGAGTGCTTCTACTGCAAAGGGACTGGTCACTGGAAGCGGAACTGCCCCAAGTATTTGGCGGATAAGAAGGATGGCAAGGTGAACAAAGGTATTTGTGATATACATGTTATTGATGTGTACCTTACTAGAGCTCGCAGTAGCACCTGAGTATTTGATACTGGTTCTATTGCTAATATTTGCAACTTGAAGCAGGGACTACGGATTAAGCGAAGACTGTCTAAGGACGAGGTGACGATGCGCGTGGGAAATGGTTCCAAAGGCAATGTGATCGCCGTCGGCATGCTACCTCTACATCTACCTTCGGGATTAGTTTTAGATCTGAATAATTGTTATTTGGTGCCAGCGTTAAGCTTGAACATTATATCTGGATCTTGTTTGATGCGAGACGGTTATTCATTTAAATCTAAGAATAATGGTTGTTCTCTTTATATGAGTAATATCTTTTATGGTCATGCACCCTTGAAGAGTGGTCTATTTGTGTTGAATCTCGATAGTAGTGATACACATATTCATAATGTTGAAGCCAACAGATGCAGAGTTGATAATGATAGTGCAACTTATTTGTGGCACTGCCGTTTGGGTCATATTGGTGTAAAGCGCATGAAGAAACTCCATACTGATGTACTTCTGGAATCACTTGATTATGAATCACTTGGTAATTGCGAACCATGCCTCATGGACAAGATGACTAAAACGCCGTTCTCCGGAACAATGGAGCGAGCAACAAATTTGTTGGAAATCATACATACTGATGTATGTGGTCCGATGAATGTTGAGGCTCGCGGCGGGTATCGTTATTTTCTCACCTTCGCAGATGATTTGAGCAGATATGGGTATATCTACTTAATGAAACATAAGTCTGAAACATTTGAAAACTTAGAAGAATTTCAGAGTGAAGTGGAAAATCATCATAACAAGAAAATAAAGTTTCTATGATCTGACCGTGGAGGAGAATATTTGAGTTACGATTTTGGTTTACATTTGAAACAATGTGGAATAGTTTCCCAACTCATGCCACCCGGAACACCACAACGTAATGGTGTGTCCGAACGTCATAATCGTACTTCACTAGATATGGTGCGATCTATGATGTCTCTTATTGTTTTACCGCTATCGTTTTGGGGTTATGCTTTAGAGACAGCTACATTCATGTTAAATAGGGCACCATCGAAATCTTTTGAGACGGCGCCTTATGAACTGTGGTTTGGCAAGAAACCAAATTTGCCGTTTCTTAAAGTTTGGGGCTGCGATGCTTATGTGAAAAAACTTCAACCTGATAAGCTCGAACCCAAATCGGAGAAATATGTCTTCATAGGATACCCAAAAGAAACTGTTGGGTACACCTTCTATCACAGATCCGAAGGAAAGACATTCGTTGCTAAGAATGGATCCTTTCTAGAGAAGGATTTTTCTCGAAAGAAGTGAGTGCGAAGAAAGTAGAACTTGATGAGGTAACTGTACCTGCTCCCTTATTGGAAAGTAGTTCATCACAGAAACCGGTTCCTGTGACACCTAAACCAATTAGCAAGGAAGCTAATGGTGATGATCATGAAACTTCAGATCAAGTTACTACCTGTAACACCCTCGATGCGGCTATATATCCCACGTGTCGAAGGACGACTTAGAGGCATAACCGCATTGAAAGCATTGTCGCAAGTGAGGTAATCTTCACACAACCCATGTAATACATAAGGGAAAAAGATACATAGTTGGCTTACAATTGCCACTTCACACAATTACATGAATAAAGTATTACATCAATCCAGATACTCACAAGGTCCGGCTACGGAGCCAAAATAAAAGAAGACTACACCAAATGCTACACAGATCCCCGATCGTCCCGACTGGGCTCCACTACTGATCATCTGGAAATGGAACAACATAACGAACACGATCTTTAACTAGCTCCTCCTTGAGCTCGGTTGCGTCACCTGCACGTTCTCATCGGCACCTGCAAGCTGGTTTTGGAAGTATCTGTGAGTCACGGTGACTCAGCAATCTCACACCCTCGCGATCAAGACTATTTAAGCTTATAGGAAGGGTAAAAGGTATGATGTGGAGCTGCAGCAAGCGACTAGCATATATGGTGGCTAACATATTCGCAAAAGAGAGCAAGAAGAGAAGGCAAAGGCACGAGCGACAAACTATGATCAAGAAGTGATCCTAGAACAACCTACGTCAAGCATTACTCCAAAACCGTGTTCACTTCCCGGACTCCGTCGAGCAGAGACCATCACGGTTACACATGCGGTTGGTGCATTTTAATTAAGATAAGTTTCAGGTTTTCTACAACCGGACATTAACAAATTCCCATCTGCCCATAACCGCGGGCATGGCTTTCGAAAGTTCAAATCCCTGCAGGGGTGTCCCAACTTAGCCCATCACAAGCTCTCACGGTCAACGAAGGATATTCCTTCTCCCAGGAAGACCCGATCAGGCTCGGAATCCCGGTTACAAGACATTTCGACAATGGTAAAACAAGACCAGCGAAGCCACCCGAATGTGCCGACAAATCCCGATAGGAGCTGCACATATCTCGTTCTCAGTGCACACCGGATTGTCCAAGGTTCCGGTAGGCCAGCCCAGAGTTGCCCCTGGAGGCCACCGGTAGCTGACAGGTTGGACCAACACTCAGAGGAGCACTGGCCCGGGGTTTTAAATAAAGATGACCCTTGAGTCTACAGAACCCAAGGGAAAGAAAAGACTAGGTGGCAAAAGGTAAAACCAATGTTGGGCCTTGCTGGAGGAGTTTTATTCAAGGCGAACTATCAAGGGGTTCCCATTATAACCCAACCGTGTAAGGAACGCAAAATCAAGGAACATAACACCGGTATGACGGAAACTAGGCCGGCAAGAGTGGAACAAAACACCAGGCATAAGGCCGAGCCTTCCACCCTTTACCAAGTATATAGATGCATTAAGTAAATAAGATATATTGTGATATCCCAACAAATCTCCATGTTCCAACAAGGAACAAACTCCAATCTTCACCTACAACTAGCAACGCTATCAGAGGGGCTGAGCAAAGCGGTAACATAGCCAAACAACGGTTTGCTAGGACAAGGTGGGTTAGAGGCTTGGCTCAACAATATGGGAGGCATGATAAGCAAGTGGTAGGTATCGCGGCATAGGCATAACAAAAGGGCGAGCAACTAGCAAGCAAAGATAGAAGTGATTTCGAGGGTATGGTCATCTTTCCTGAAATCCCGCAAGGAAGAAGAACGACTCCATGAAGAAGACAAACAGACGTAGATGAACGGGTCCTCACAAACGCGACGTTATTTGAACCAAGCCGAAGAAGCAACACCGGAAAGAAGCACACAACATAGTAAACAACCACCACATAAGCATGGCATGATGCACAACCAAGTATGATGCATGTCCGGTTTAAAGAAGCATGGCATGGCAAAGTGCACAAACAATCCTACAAATTAAGTGGAGCTCAATATGCAACTCCGTTGCATATTGACGAAACACCACGTGACTTATTTAGTTCTCTCTCGTTTATGTAACCAACAAGATTAAATGTTGATTAACCTGCCAAGAGGCGAAGCATATGAAAAACTACCTATCTAGGCAAGTTTAAATGAGGCCGGAACAACAAACAACAAGTCCAGAAACTCCTCATGTCCATGTTTTAAGGTTTGGTACTGTTCTTCCCTAAACACAATTTTAGAGTTGTTAAACATGCAAAGCAAGTACACCATGTTAAACTAGGAAAATTTCTACCCCATTTACATATAAAGTTTGTTAGGTTTGGAGCTACGGTTATTTAGTTATGAATTAAATCATTTTAGCATGCTATATGAGCAAATTTAATCAAACATCATTTTAAGCATTTCAAACATGGATGAAAGTGGCATATTATGAAACTAGACAGAAATCTAAGCATATTTCATATATAACTTATTTTAATCCGATGCATGGTTGGTGAGTTATGAAATGCATGAACTAGAGGGACTATTCTGTAAACTTGCCAGACTCCTAAAAAAACAAAATCGCAGAGTCTAAAAAAAATAGACTCTGGGCCGAATCTGAGTAGGAAACCCAACAAATGGAAAAAAGGCCCGGGGCTGCTCACCCTGGGCCTTAGGCCCGTTGGCAAAGCAGGCCGGCCGGAGCAATCCGCGGATCCTGGGCCGCAGAGGCCCACGTGGAGGACGTTGTCGGTGTCAAAACCGGCGGATCTCGGGTAGGGGGTCCCGAACTGTGCGTCTAGGCCGGATGGTAACAGGAGGCAAGGGACACGAAGTTTTACCCAGGTTCGGGCCCTCTTGATGGAGGTAAAACCCTACGTCATGCTTGATTGATATTGATGATATGGGTGTTACAAGAGTAGATCTACCACGAGATCAGAGAGGCTAAACCCTAGAAGCTAGCCTACGGTATGATTGTATGTTGTAATTGTTGTCCTACGGACTAAAACCCTTCGGTTTATATAGACATCGGAGAGGGTTAGGGTTACACAAGGTCGGTTACAAAGGAGAAGATATCCATATACGTATTGCCTAGCTTGCCTTCCACGCCAAGTAGAGTCCCATCCGGACACGAGACGAAGTCTTCAATCTTGTATCTTCATAGTCTAACAGTCCGGCCAATGCAGATAGTCCGGCTGTCCGGAGACCCCCTAATCCAGGACTCCCATAGATGTCCTCCTCCCGATCCCGCCTGGATCGGGGAGGCAGGCGTTGACGAACGACGGCGGTCGGCGCCGGAGAGCTGACCGGCGTGCGACGCCGTGGCGGGGGCCCGGCGAGAGGAAGACGCGGGGAGGGCAGCAGACGGCGAGAACGAGTCGGGCATGGTGGATCTGATCTCCAAAGAGGGAGGCCGACACGATGGGCGGGGAGGCGCCGGATCCAGAGCATCCCGGCGAGATCCGAGGCAGCGGCGAGGGGATCTCCGTTGGGGCGCCCTACAGAGAGATAGATGGGTGAGATGGGAGAGATCCAGTCGGGAAGGAGAAGGAGGCGGGCGGCGTGACCTGGGTTGGTGCTCGCGGGCGGCGGGGTGACGAGGAACGTCTGGGACGGCGCCGGCGGAGTCCAGCAGTGGGGATCGGGGTCGCCGGCGGGAGGTTTGCGGGGTGCTGCGTGGATCGTGCGCGCGGGCTCACGACGGGTGGCCTCGGGCCCAGATCGGCCCGCGGCGGGTCTGCCATGGGCTTCGCCGGGCTCTGCGGGAGGGGGAGGGAGGCAAACGCTGAGGTGGCGTGCGGCGGTTGGTTGCATCCAGCACAGATGGCGGCGGGGGCTAATGGCGGTGCGCCAAGTGGCGGCGGCAGGTTAGACCGGCGCTGAGATTGAGGAGGGGGGGGAGGTGGTTGCCGACTGAGAGGTGGGAGGAGGGTTAGGGTAGGTTTAGGTGCTAGGGACGCCCAAAATGGCAAGGGGGGTTGCTTAAATAGGAAGGGGCTAGGGTTTTGGTGGGTTTGGGGGGCTTTTGGAGTGTTTCGGAGCCTCCGATCGCGATCTAACGGTCCGGAACGGAGGGGTTTTTAGGTGGGCTGTAGGTGGGTTGTGAAAAGAGGTTGGGCTGAGATGAGAGGAGAGGAGTGCAGCCCGGCAACTGTTTCTGGAGACCAAAAACGTCCGACGTTTTGACCGACTATAATGTCGCTATAGTTATCCGTTGGGGCACCAAACGAACTCCGAATGCGATGAAACTTGGCAGGCGGCCTACCTACAACATAACAACACCGCATGCCAACTTTCAACCCATTCCGAGAACATTTTCCGGCCACTTATAAAATAATATTTCGGGCATGCCGCGGGTGCGTGCAAGTGTGTCTGGGCTCAGAACGGACAACAGACGGAAGTGGGGGAACCCGGACGGATGCAAGTTTTGAAAACATGATGATGCAATGCATATGATGACATGATAAAATGCAACACGCAAGCAAATGACATGGCAACGATAGCGAATAACTGGAAGACACCTGGCGCATCGGTCTCGGGGCGTCACAACACTCCACCACTACAAGAGGATCTCGTCCCGAGATCTAGGATGGCACCGGAGGGAAAAGGAAGAGGAAGAGAAGAGGTAAAACTAAGTTGCTTCTTTGACAAACAAGTGAAACCACGAACCTTGAGAGGTTGAACAAGTTGAAAGAAAGAATGCAACAAAGATGAGCAAAGTTGAAAATACTCCATTCGAAAGAGGAACAAAGAACCTTTCTAGAGCCTTGTAGGTTGAAAGACATAAGACAAGGGTTGCAATGGACAGGAAGTACATGCAAGCACTACAGATGAAACGAGATGTGCAAAGAAAGATAAAGATCAATTACGACAACACTCCGGTTAAAAATGGAAGTCATAGAATTTGAACTTGGCAAAATGAAAGCACTTGGATGAGACTCCGGTTCAAAGAGAAATGATAGCCACAACACTTCGGGTAAAACAAAATAGAGGAGGAAAAATAATGATATAATTTGGACAGCACCCCGACTGTAAATGGAAGGAATTCATCATGAATTTGACAAGATGAGAGTATGCTTGATGAAATCAACAACACACTGCCTCCAGAACTATTGAAAGAATGGCACAAGGGGTAAGAAAGATCTCAGACAGCACTCCGGTTGAGAAGGGAGGCAAAATTTGATAAGATGAGAGATTTCGAAAGAAAACACGACACTCCGGTTGAATAGATAAGCAAAGAAACAAACATGATCTTCACAATACGAAATAATGAGTGAAGAGAGCATCATCACAATGCCTCCGGAAGAAATGAAAGAATGCAAAGAAAAGAACGGAGAAGAAAAAAAACATGTTCTACCTCAAATGAATTTGAGAGAGCATCCTTAAAAAGAAGGATTGAACGGAGTTGTTGGGAAATCAACAACGAAAAGAACAGGCTTGTTGAGGGCTTATGGAAAACGTCTCAAGAACTTGAGGTGAAAACCTGCCAAAAACGAAAACAATTGCTCGCTTGAGATCAACGACGAGATGAAAAACTTGTTCCTCCCAGAGGATAAAGAGCAAGCTTGGGTCATTGAGAAGCACCACAATAGCAACATTCCTTAGGGAAGGCTATAGGTGAAATATAACCCAAGATAAATCGAAAGAAGAAATTGATGGATTTAAAATACCTCATTCTTGATAGCTTGTGAATCATGAACCATGGAGGGAAATCATCAAGAATGACATAACACCATCTCAAAAGATAGGATAGAACGAATTGTACTCCAGATTTCAAGATGAAGAATACTTGAGCTCCTTAGAAAAGAATCTCGATGAAAAACTTCAAGAAGGAATTAAATCCTTTATGACCCATCATGTAGAGCCTCCATGAAGAACTCCGATAACAAAAGGATGATCCAATGGAAGGAAAGAGAGGTTGAAAAACACAAGGTGAAGCCTTGCAATGATTAAATGGATCTCCGTGGTGATATAATTGCGAGAGCTTGGAACTCTTGGAAAAGAAAAGATAAAGCATCTCGAACCGAGAATGTGATATGATGAACCACTCTGGAAAGCAGGAATTTAATTACTCGATGTAACAAGAATAAGAATTACATCATGCTTATCCTTCACCAATTTAAATTGATGATAATCAACGGATTTGGCATACTACTTATTCTCGTAAAAAGGATAGACATAGCGCAAACTTGAGAAGGTCTTCTGGATCCACCGGTAGGATTGAAACAACGAATAAATTGATATGATGAACGAAGGAAGAAAAATTCTTGGAAGAACCACCGTAAGAATTGAAAAATGAACGAAATAAAGATAAAGGAACACCGGGAAGAATTATGAAATGAAAGAAGATGCTTGAGAGAATTTAGATACAAGAGAACGAAGAGATCAAGAGCTGATAAGAGAATACTTGAATGATGCACCGGTAAGATTTGGAGAATGATAGCTGAAAGCTGAGAATGAATAAGTCTTCTGAAATGATGGGCTCTGGAGAATCAAATTGAAAAGAATCTTGAATTTCTCCGGATAGGTGAAAAGAATTCTCATAATCGGAAACAACTATGAGAGGATGGCAACAAGCTAGAATCACGAATCTTGAAGAGAATGGAGCAAGATTTAAGAGAAAGTCTTCTTCGGTCTTCAAAATTTGAGAATGATGACGGGAAACACCACCATGATAATTGATGAGACACCCCAGGAGAATGAAAGCGAAGAGGTTGAGCCACGATGACAAGAATTTGAAAGATCTTGGAGAAACCATCTGACTGATGATGAATCATTCTTACGTCAAACTTCGACAAGAATTTGAGAATACCTCCGGTAAAATAGAAGAGTCAGGTAAGATCCTGGGAAAAGACCTGTGGGTTAGGGCCCACTCGAAAGAAACACCGTAGAACGATTCAAAAGAGAGATTGCAGCGGTTGAATTAAAAGGCTTGAATGAGATAACATCCTGAAAAGAACTTGAACGAATAGAGAATGAGCACTAGCATCTTCTGAGATATCTACAGCACAACGGAACACATGAATAGCGAGAAGGGAATGATTAAGAGGTGCACCGGCAAAAGAAAGCACTTGAACCGAGGAAAGGATATGATCAACACCAAAAGCTTGAATTGAATCCACCGGAGATGAAAAGAATGTAGAATGATACACTTGAAGCTCCGTTAGTATCTTCTTGAGAATCACCGGATAAGAATATTGACGGAAAAGAATGAAGAGACTTCACATCAATAAAATGATACTTGAATAAAAATTCTGAGTCCTCGAAGAAAAAGGGTGGGAGGGTGGGAAAACAAAGGCAACTTGGGACGGATGAAAGGAACACTGCTGAGAAAAACTAAGATTGAATCTTGCGGATGTTGAAAATGAACGGACCCACTTGGAGAGAAAGACGACCATAGAGAAGGAATTTAGATGACAATCTTGATGATCAAGAAGGATTAACATTCACATAGATATATGAGAACACCGCTTAGGAAAGGTATGGAATCAACACTTGGCATTGAAGCAACTCGAATACCACAACTCAAAACAAAAACAAAGGATTGGCTTGCAGAATAAGCCGGAACAAACATATGATAGAGATTTCGTCCGAAGTTTTTGTGGTGGGGCCTACATGGGCTCGATCGTACAAGACCATCATGTACAAGGAAATGCACATGACATACGAAGCGTCCCCAAGTCAGCATAGCCAAGGACTCTATAAGACACAATGAGACCACTGTAAAACCAACCGTGGATAGGCGGACAACTAGACGTCGAACCCCAATTTCATATCATACATCTGTCGGAAAGATATCCTAGGAGCTGCTTGAATTCCCACTTATAAACTCCCGAAATTTTTCTGGTTATGCAATCAGGTGTTGGGGATATAGGGGAAGCATAATATCTCACCCAAAACTACACAAATCCTACATCCAGTTGTATCCATCCTTCAACACATAACCAAGAAACCTTCGGAAATTCTTTACCTCAACCTTCGAAAAGTATCCGTTATACGAGTTATGGCAATACTCCCGAACTCCCACCCCAGTACTTGGTGGCGTCGAGGTTATCTCACCAACAACTGCATAAAAGAGATTTTCGATGTCGGCGAACTCAGGTATTCCAGAACTGCAACGATAAAATTGTGACGACAACACCTCGGAGCTCAACTCCCCGGGACACTGCCACAACCCCTAAATGTCAGGAGGCACCAACAACAATGTTCTCGTCACAAAACCATCGGAACGATTCCAAGATACCCGCGTGATCCTAAAAAAAATTCGTGAAATTTGAGAAGAGAAGAGCCAAAACTCTACGTCAGGAGGCCTCACCAGAGTGACGAAGGGACTGAGGAGTAAAAAGAATCCTACTCTCCGATATATATAATCCTAAAAGACTCAAAACATTTTTCTAGACTCAACAACGCCAGCGATTCAATCAAGTAGGGGCTCCTAAGTCGGGGAAGGCTCTGGTTACCAACTTGTAACACCCTTGATGCGGCTATATCTCCCACGTGTCGAAGCACGACTTAGAGGCATAACCGCATTGAAAGCATTGTCGCAAGTGAGGTAATCTTCACACAACCCATGTAATACATAAGGGAAAAAGATACATAGTTGGCTTAGAATCGCCACTTCACACAGTTACATGAATAAAGCATTACATCAATCCAGATACACACAAGGTCCGACTACGGAACCAAAATAAAAGAAGACTACCCCAAATGCTACATAGATCCCCGATCGTCCCGACTGGGCTCCACTACTGATCATCTGGAAACGGAACAACATAATGAACACGATCTTTAACGAGCTCCTCCTTGAGCTCGGTTGCGTCACCTGCACGTTCTCATCGGCACCTGCAAGCTGGTTTTGGAAGTATCTGTGAGTCACGGTGACTCAGCAATCTCACACCCTCGCGATCAAGACTATTTAAGCTTATAGGAAGGGTAAAAGCTTATAGGAAGTGACTAGCATATATGGTGGTTAACATATTCGCAAAAGAGAGCGAGAAGAGAAGGCAAAGGCACAAGCGACAAACTATGATCAAGAACTGATCCTAGAACAACCTACGTCAAGCATTACTCCTACACCGTGTTCACTTCCCGGACTCCGCCGAGAAGAGACCATCACGGTTACACACGCGGTTGGTGCATTTTAATTAAGATAAGTTTCAGGTTTTCTACAAACTGGTTGGTAAAAGGTATCATCGGCACCTTGAGCTTGGTTGCGTCATCTGCACGGTATCATCGGCACCTGCAAACTGGTTTTGGAAGTATCGGTGAGTCACGGGGACTCAGCAATTTCACACCCTCGCGATCAAGACTATTTAAGCTTATAGGAAGGGTAAAAGGTATGAGGTGGAGCTGCAGCAAGCGACTAGCATATATGGTGGCTAACCTATTCGCAAAAGAGAGCGAGAAGAGAAGGCAAAGCACGATCGAGAAACTATGATCAAGACGTGATCCTAAAACAACCTATGTCAAGCATTACTCCAACACCGTGTTCACTTCCCGGACTCCGCCGAGAAGAGACCATCACAACAACACACGCGGTTGATGTATTTTAATTAAGGTCATCTTCAGGTTTTCTACAACCGGACATTAACAAATTCCCATCTGCCCATAACCGCGGGCACGACTTTCGAAAGTTCAAATCCCTGCAGGGGTGTCCCAACTTAGCCCATCACAAGCTCTCACGGTCAACGAAGGATATTCCTTCTCCCAGAAAGACCTGATCAGGCTCGGAATCCCGGTTACAAGACATTTCGACAATGTTAAAACAAGACCAGCAAAGCCACCCGAATGTGCCGACAAATCCCGATAGGAGCTGCACATATCTCGTTCTCAGGGCACACCGGATTGTCCAAGGTTCCGGTAGGCCAGCCCAGAGTTGCCCTGTGACGCCCCCGGTATGACCGTACACTAATCATACACGCAAACGTGTACGATCAAGATCAGGGACTCACGGGAAGATATCACAACACAACTCTACAAATAAAATAAGTCATACAAGCATCATATTACAAGCCAGGGGCCTCGAAGGCTCGAATACAAGAGCTCGATCATAGACGAGTCAGCGGAAGCAACAATATCTGAGTACAGACATAAGTTAAACAAGTTTGCCTTAAGAAGGCTAGCACAAACTGGGATACAGATCGAAAGAGGCGCAGGCCTCCTGCCTGGGATCCTCCTAAACTATTCCTGATCGTCGTCAGCGGGCAGCACGTAGTAGTAGGCACCTCCGGTGTAGTAGGAGTCATCGTCGAAGGTGGCGTCTGGCTCCTGGGCTCCAACATCTGGTTGCGACAACCAGGTAGAAGGGATAGGGGGAAAAGAGGGAGAAAGCAACCATGAGTAATCATCCAAAGTACTCGCAAGCAAGGAGCTACACTACATATGTATGCATTGGTATCAACTGGAATAAGGCTATCATATGTGGACTGAACTGCAGAATGCCGGAATAAGAGGGGGATAGCTAGTACTTTCGAAGACTACGCTTCTGGCAGCCTCCGTCTTGCAGCATGTAGAAGAGAGTAGACTGAAGTCCTCCAAGTATCATCACGTAGCATAATCCTAATAGATGATCCTCCCCTCGTCGCCCTGTGAGAGGGCGATCACCGGTTGTATCTGGCACTTGGAAGGGTGTGTTTTATTAAGTATCCGGTTCTAGTTGTCATAAGGTCAAAGTACAACTCCAAGTCGTCCTGTTACCGAAGATCACGGCTATTCGAATAGATTAACTTCCCTGCAGGGGTGCACCACATAACCCAACACGCTCGATCCCATTTGGCCGGACACACTTTTCTGGGTCATGCCCGGCCTCGGAAGATCAACACGTCACAGCCCCACCTAGACCAACAGAGAGGTCAGCACGCCGGTCTAAACCTAAGCGCCCAGGGGTCTGGGCCCATCGCCCTTAGCACACCTGCACGTTGCGTGGGCGGCCGGAAGCAGACCTAGCCTAGTAGGCGTTCCAGTCCAATCCAGCGCGCGCCGCTTCGTTGCTGACGTCACGAAGGCTTCGGCTGATACCACGACGTCGAGTGCCCATAACTGTCCCCGCGTAGATGGTTAGTGCGTATAGGCCAGTAGCCAGACTCAGATCAAAAACCAAGATCTCGTTAAACGTGTTAAGTATCTGCGAACGCCGACCAGGGCCAGGCCCACCTCTCTCCTAGGTGGTCTCAACCTTCCCTGTCGCTCCGCCTCAAAGTAACAATCGGGGGCCGTCGGGAACCCAGGCCCACCTCTACCGGGATGGAGCCACCTGCCCCTTCAGCCCCCAACTCCGAACAGTACCACAGGTAATGTAACTGTGTAAAGTATATAGTATATGCCCGTGATCACCTCCCGAAGTGATCACGGCCCAGTAGTATAGCATGTCAGGCGGACAAGAGTGTAGGGCCACTGATGGAACACTAGCATCCTATACTAAGCAGTAGAATAGCAGGTAATGGTAACAACAGTAGTAGCAAGGACAGGCTATGCATCAGGATAGGAATAACGGAAAGCAGTAACATGCTACACTACTCTAATGCAAGCAGTACAGAGAAGAGTAGGCGATATCTGGTGATCAAAGGGGGGGGCTTGCCTGGAAGCTCTGTTGTACAGGGAGAAGGGCCGTCGGTGACGTAGTCGTACTCGGTGGCATCAGTGCCGGTCTCGGGGTCTACCGGAGAAGAAGAGGGGGGAAGAAACAGTAAATATTAAGCAAACAGATGCATAGCGATGCATGACATGACAAGTAGTGGTGGTAGGGGTGCCCTAACGCGGTATGAGGTGGTACCGGTGAAGGGGGGAACATCCGGGAAAATATCCCCGGTGTTTTGCGTTTCCGGACAGATGAACCGGAAGGGGAAGTTGCGTGTTCACTATGCTAGGGATGTGTGGCGGACGAACGGACCGTGTATTCGGATACGTCTCGTCGTTCTGAGCAACTTTTATGTATAATACTTTTTCATCTGACATACGGATTATTTTCTATTAATTTTCAAAGGTTTAAACAATTTCTAAAATTTCTGGATTTATTTTAATTGTTTTAATCCGAGTTGACCAAGTCAACTTTGACTAGTCAAAAGGGTAGGGTGTGGCCCACATGTCATAGGTTGTACCTAAACAAATAAGTAAAACTAATCTAATTGAAAGGGACCCATATGTCATCTACACATTATGCTATTTAGCCACTAGTCTAATCCTAAAACTAATCTATCTCTAATTAATCAAGCCGGCCAGAGGCACAGCCGGATGTGCAAGTTCTGCACGCATGCCCGGCCATGCCCAAGCATCAGCAGCAGCCGGCTGTAGTAGCTAGCGGCAGTGGTAAGCAGAGCAGCAAAAGGCGAAGCAGCAAGCAGCGGCCAAGCAGCACAGTAGTGCAAGAGCAGCAGGCAAAGGGCGAGCAGCAGCGGCGGCAAAGCAGCAGCGACAGGTAGCCTCAACGCAACAGCAATAGACAGCGGCAGCGCCGGCAGTATGCCGAGCAAGCAGCAGCAGCAGGTGCAGGCGCGCACGCGCGGGCACGCAAGGGCGAGGCAAGGGCGCGATGCAGGGCTTGCGAGGGCGCGTGTGGGCGGCTCAGAGTGTGGCTGGGCGGGATAGGCAGGGGGCGGGCGAGCGCGCGCGGAGCGAGCTCCGGCCATGGCGGCCGAGCGCGGGGACGGCCTCAACGGTGACAGATCGAAGCAGGGGGAGAGGGGATCCGGGAGAGGAGCTCACAGCAAGCTCGGGGGCGCGGTCGAGGAGGCCGGGGGTAGACCGAAGCGGTGGAAATCGACGACGGTGGTCGGCGATGTACGTGACGAAGACGACGGCGATGGCGTGTGCACGGGCCGCTCTGGCTTGAGCTGGTGCCCGGGACGGACGAAGCTGACAGCGGCGGATCTCCTGGACTCCTTCTCTTGCGACGGCGACGGCGGTGGCCACGGCAACAGTGACGACGAGCACGGTCACCGCACGAGCCTTTGAGCTCGATTTCGAGCAGATGGGGAGGGGGCGCGATGGGGAAACAGGCGAACCGGATGAGAGAGGGCTAGGGTTTCGGGAGGACGCCTTATAGGTCGAGGGGAGGCACGGATGGCCGCCACGCACGCCAAGGCACGGCCATGGCCGTGGATGGCTGTCACGCCTCTGTTCAGTTAACAGAGTTTAGAAGGAGAGGGGGAATTGGGCTGGCCTAGCTCCTGTTGCTAAATGGGCCAAAGTGCACAGTGCCATATCCAATCCTCTTATTCTACTATTGTTTTGCATTTCTCCTCTATTTCTGTTTGAAGTTCGAACTAAATGAATTTTGTTGTAGATGAAATTTGTCAATTAAATACTTCACAATATTTTGGGATGACATACCAAGTTTGAGGTCAATTGGAATTGTATAAATATTTTCTTATTTTGAAATGGCTATTTTATTTGCCGTTGGACCACTTTATAAATTCCTAGGGGTTAATTGGCGGGTCAAATAAGGTTGGGTTCAACATGACAAATGATCAGGGAAATTATTGAACAATGCGAACATTTTAGTTTTAAAGTTTGAAATATTTTACCGTTTGACTTTATTTTAAATTTGAATTTTGAACCGGTTTTTGAACTAACGAGAGATTAGCAACAGTAATTGTGGTGACGTGGCACCATTAGCAGAGAATTACGGTAGCTTAATTATCCGGGCGTCACATGCCCCTGGTGGCCACCGGCAGCTGATAGGTTGGACCAACACTCAGAGGAGCACTGGCCCAGGGGTTTAAATAAAGAGGAACACCGGTATGACAGAAACTAGGGCGGCAAGAGTGGAACAAAACACCAGGCATAAGACCGAGCCTTCCCCCCTTTACCAAGTATATAGATGCATTAAGTAAATAAGATATATTGTGATATCCCAACAAATCTCCATGTTCCAACAAGGAACAAACTCCAATCTTCACCTGCAACTAGCAATGCTATAAGAGGGGCTGAGCAAAGCGGTAACATAGCCAAACAACGGTTTGCTAGGACAAGGTGGGTTAGAGGCTTGGCTCAACAATATGGGAGGCATGATAAGTGGTAGGTATTACGGCATAGGCATAGCAAAAGAGCGAGCAAATAACAAGCAAAGATAGAAGTGATTTCGAGGGTATGGTCATCTTGCCTGAAATCCCGCAAGGAAGAAGAACGAGTCCATGAAGAAGACAAATAGACGTAGATGAACGGGTCCTCACAAACGCGATGTTATCGGAACCAAGCCAAAGAAGCAACACCGGAAAGAAGCACACAACATAGTAAACAACCACCACATAAGCATGGCATGATGCACAACCAAGTATGATGCATGTCCGGTTTAAAGAAGCATGGCATGGCAAAGTGCACAAACAATCCTACAAATTAAGTGGAGCTCAATATGCAACTCCGTTGCATATTGACAAATCACCACGTGACTTATTTAGTTCTCTCTCGTTTATGTACCCAACAATATTAAATGTTGATTAAACTGGCAAGAGGTGAAGCATATGAAAAACTACCTATCTAGGCAAGTTTAAATGAGGCCGGAATAACAAACAACAAGTCCGGAAACTCCTCATGTCCATGTTTTAAGGTTTGGTACTGTTCTTCCCTAAACACAATTTTAGAGTTGTTAAACATGCAAAGCAAGTACACCATGTTAAACTAGGCAAATTTCTACCCCATTTACATATAAAGTTTGTTAGGTTTGGAGCTACGGTTATTTAGTTATGAATTAAATCATTTTAGCATGCTATATGAGCAAATTTAATCAAACGTCATTTTAAGCATTTCAAACATGGATGAAAGTGGCATATTATGAAACTAGACAGAAATCTAAGCATATTTCATATATAACTTATTTTAATCCGATGCACGGTTGGTGAGTTATGAAATGCATGAACTAGAGGGACTATTCTGTAAAATTGCCACACTCCTAAAAAAACAAAATCGCATAGTCTAAAAAAAAAGACTCTGGGCAGAATCTGAGTAGGAAACCCAATAAAGGGAAAAAGGCTGGGGGCTGCTCACCCTGGGCCTTGGGCCCGTTGGCAAAGCAGGCTGGCCGGAGCAATCCGTGGATCCTAGGCCGCAGAGGCCCACATGGAGGACGTCATCCTCCCGATCCCGCCTGGATCGGGGAGGCAGGCGTTGACGAACGACGACGGTCGGCGCCGGAGAGCTGACCGGCGTGCGACGCGCGGGGCGGGTTCCCGGCGAGAGGAAGACGCGGGGAGGGCAGCAGACGGCGGGGAATGAGTCAGGCATGGTGGATCCAATCTCCAAAGAGGGAGGCCGACATGGTGGGTGCTGGGAGGCGCCGGATCCAGAGAATCCCGGCGAGATCCGAGGCAGCGGCGAGGGGATCTCCGTCGGGGCGCCCTACAGAGAGATAGATGGGTGAGATGGGATAGATCTAGTCGGGAAGGAGAAGGAGGCAGGCGGCGTGACCTGGGTTGGTGCTCGCCGGCGGCGGAGTGACGAGGAACGTCCGGGACGGTGCCGGCGGAGTCCAGCGATGGGGATCGGGGTCACCGGCGGGAGGGTTGCGGGGTGTTGCGTGGATCGTGCGCGCGGGCTTGCGGTGGGTGGCCTCGGGCCCAGATCGGCCCGCGCCGGGTCTGCCATGGGCTTCGCCGGGCTCCGCGGAAGGTGGAGGGAGGCAAACGCTGAGGTGGCGTGCGGCGGTTGGTTGCATCTAGCGCAGATGGCGGCGGGGGCGAATGGCGGTGCGCCAAGTGGCGGCGGCAGGTTAGACCGGCGCTGAGATTGAGGAGGGGGTAGGTGGCTGTCGGCTGAGAGGTGGGAGGAGGGTTAGGTTAGGTTTAGGGGCTAGGGACGCCCAAAATGGCAAGGGGGTTGCTTAAATAGGAAGGGGCTAGGGTTTTGGTGGGTTTGGGGGGCTTTTGGAGCGTTTCGGAGCCTCTGATCGCGATCTGACGGTCCGGAACGGAGGGGCTTTTAGGTGGGCTGTAGGTGGGTTGTGAAAAGAGCTTGGGCTGAGATGAGAGGAGAGGAATGCAGCCCGGCAACTGTTTCCGGAGACCGAAAACATCCGACATTTTGACCGACTATAATGTCGCTATAGTTATCCGTTGGGGCACCAAACGAACTCCGAATGCGATGAAGCTTGGCAGGTGGCCTACCTACAACATAACAACACCGCATGCCAACTTTCAACCCATTCCGAGAACATTTTCTAGCCACTTATAAAATAATATTTCGGACATGCCGCGGGTGCGTGCAAGTGTGTTTGGGCTTAGAACGGACAACGGACGGAAGTGTGGGAACCCGGACGGATGCAAGTTTTGAAAACATGATGATGCAATGCATACGATGACATGATAAAATGCAACACGCAAGAAAATGACATGGCAACGATAGCGAATAACTGGAAGACACCTGGCGTATCGGTCTCGGGGCGTCACACTACCGAACCTCGTAGGTCAACCAGAGCAAGATCCGCACCAGAGTGGTACAATAATCTTGTTCTGGAGGTCATGTTACTTAACCATGACGAACCTACGAACTATGAGGAAGCGATGTTGAGCCCAGATTCCGCAAAATGGCTTGCGGCCATGAAATCTGAGATGGGATCCATGTATGAGAACAAAGTGTGGACTTTGGTTGACTTGCCCGATGATTGACAAGCCATCGAGAATAAATGGATCTTCAAGAAGAAGACTGACACTGACGGTAACGTTACTGTATACAAAGCTCGACTTGTTGCGAAAGGTTTTCGACAAGTTCAAGGAGTTGACTACAATGAGACCTTCTCACCCGTAGTGATGCTTAAGTCTTTCCGAATCATGTTAGCAATTGCCGCATTTTAAGATTATGAAATTTGGCAAATGGATGTAAAGACTGCATTCCTGAATGGTTTTCTAGAAGAAGAGTTGTATATGATGCAACGTGAAGGTTTCATCGATCCAAAGGGTACTAACAAAGTGTGCAAGCTCCAGCGATCCATTTATGGATTGGTGCAGGCCTCTCGGAGTTGGAATAAACGTTTTGATAGTGTGATCAAAGCATATGGTTTTATACAGACTTTTGGAGAAGCCTGTATTTACAAGAAAGTGAGTGGGAGCTCTGTAGCATTTCTAATATCGTATGTGGATGACATATTATTGATTGGAAATGATATAGAATTTCTGGATAGCATAAAAGGATACTTGAATCAGAGTTTTCCAATGGAAGACCTCGGTGAAGCTGCTTATATATTGGGCATCAAGATCAATAGAGATAGATCACGACACTTAATTGGGCTTTCACAAAGCACATACCTTGATAAAGTTTTGAAGAAGTTCAAAATGGATCAAGCTAAGAAAGGGTTCTTGCCTGTGTTACAAGGTGTGAAATTGAGTAAGACTCAATGCCCGACCACTATAAAAGATAGAGAGAAAATGAAAAGTGTTGCCTATTGCTACCTCTTGAGCACTGCGTTGGATTTCCCCGAAGAGGAAGGGATGATGCAGCAAAGTAGCGTAAGTATTTCCCTTATTTTTTGAGAACCAAGGTATGAATCCAGTAGGAGGCTACACGTGAGTCCCTCGTACCTGCACAAAACAAATAAATCCTTGCAACCAACACAAATAGGGGTTGTCAATCCCTATGAGGCCACTTACGAGAGTGAGATATGATAGATATGATAAAGATAATGTTTTTGGTATTTTGTGATAAAGATGCAAAGTAAAATAAAGGTAAATTAAATAGCAAAGCAAATAACTAAGTAGTAGGAGATTAATATGATAAAGGTAGACCCGGGGGCCATAGGTTTCACTAGTGGCTTCTCTCGAGAGCATAAATATTCTACGGTGGGTGAACAAATTACTGTTGAGAAATTGACAGAATTGAGCATAGTTATGAGAATATCTAGGCATGATCATGTATATAGGCATCACGTCCGATACAAGTAGACCGACTCCTGCCTGCATCTACTACTATTACTCCACTCATCGACCGCTATCCAGCATGCACCTAGAGTATTAAGTTAAAAATAGAGTAACGCCTTAAGCAAGATGACATGATGTAGAGGGATAAACTCATGCAATATGAAGAAAACCCCATCTTGTTATCCTCGATGGCAACAATACAATACGTGCCTTGCTGCCCCTACTGTCACTGGGAAAGGACACCGCAAGATTGAACCCAAAGCTAAGCACTTCTCCCGTTGCAAGAAAGATCAATCTAGTAGGCCAAACCAAACTGATAATTCGAAGAGACTTGCAAAGATAACCAATCATACATAAAAGAATTCAGAGAAGATTCAAATATTGTTCATAGATAGACTTGATCATAAACCCACAATTCATCGGTCTCAACAAACACACCGCAAAAATAAGATTACATCGAATAGATCTCCACAAGAGAGGGGGAGAACATTGTATTGAGATCCAAAAAGAGAGAAGAAGCCATCTACCTACTAACTATGGACCCGTAGGTCTGAGGTAAACTACTCACACTTCATCGGAGGGGCTATGGTGTTGATGTAGAAGCCCTCCGTGATCGATGCCCCCTCCGGTGGAGCTCCGGAACAGGCCCCAAGATGGGATCTCCTGGATACAGAAAGTTACGGCAGTGGAATTAGGGTTTTGGCTCCGTATCTGATCGTTTGGGGGTACGTAGGTATATATAGGAGGAAGGAGTACGTCGGTGGAGCAACAGGGGGCCCACGAGGGTGGAGGGCGCGCCCCCAGGCGCGCCCCCTACCTCGTGGCCTCCTCTCTTGTGCCTTGACGTAGGGTCCAAGTCTCCCGGGTCTTGTTCATTGAGAAAATCACGTTCCCGAAGGTTTCATTCCGTTTGGACTCCGTTTGATATTCCTTTTCTTCGAAACCCTAAAACAGGCAAAAAAACAACAATTCTGGGCTGGGCCTCCGGTTAATAGGTTAGTCCCAAAAATAATATAAAAGTGGATAATAAAGCCCAATAATGTCCAAAACAGTAGATAATATAGCATGGAGCAATCAAAAATTATAGATACGTTGGAGACGTATCACCTATGCTTCAGCCATAGGCTCTATCATGTATGCAATGCTGTGTACCAGACCTGATGTGTGCCTTGCTATTAGTTTAGTAGGGAGGTACCAAAGTAATCCAGGAGTGGATCACTGGACAGTGGTCAAGAACATCCTGAAATACCTAAAAAGGACTAAGGATATGTTTCTCGTTTATGGAGGTGACAAAGAGCTCATTGTAAATGGTTACGTCGATGCAAGCTTTGACACTAATCCGGACGATTCTAAATCGCAAACCGGATACATGTTTATATTGAACGGTGGAGCTGTCAGTTGGAGCAGTTCTAAACAAAGTGTCATGGCAGGATCTACGTGTGAAGCGGACTACATAGATGCTTCGGAAGCAGCAAATGAAGGAGTCTGGATGAAGGAGTTCATATCTGATCTAGGTGTCATACCTAGTGCATTGGGTCCAATGGAAATCTTTTGTGATAATACTGGTGCAATTGCCTTGGCAAAGGAATCCAGATTTCACAAGAGAACCAAGCACATCAAGAGATGCTTCAATTCCATCCGGGATCAAGTCCAGGTGGGAGACATAGAGATATGCAAGATACATACGGATCTGAATGTTGCAGACCCGCTGACTAAGCCTCTTCCACGAGCAAAACATGATCAACACCAAGACTCCATGGGTGTTAGAATCATTACTGTGTAATCTAGATTATTGACTCTAGTGCAAGTGGGAGACTGAAGGAAATATGCCCTAGAGGCAATAATAAAGTTATTATTTATTTCCTTATTTCATGATAAATGTTTATTATTCATGCTAGAATTGTATTAACCGGAAACATAATACATGTGTCAATACATAGACAAACATGGATCACTAGTATGCCTCTACTTGACTAGCTCATTGATCAAAGATGGTTAAGTTTCCTAGCCATAGACATGAGTTGTTATTTGATCAACGGGATCACATCATTAGGAGAATGTTGTGATTGCCTTGGCCCATTTTGTTAGCTTAGCACTTGATCGTTTAAGTTTACTGCTATTGCTTTCTTCATGACTTATATATGTTCCTATGACTATGAGATTATGCAACTCCCGAATACCGGAGGAACACTTTGTGTGCTACCAAACATCACAACGTAACTGTGTGATTACAAAGGTGCTCTATAGGTGTCTGCGATGGTGTTCGTGGAGTTGGCATAGATCAAGAATAGGATTTGTCACTCTGATTGTCGGGGAGGTATCTCTGGGCCCTCTCGGTAATGCACATCACTATAAGCGTTGCAAGCATTGTGACTAATGAGTTAGTTGCAGGATGTTGTATTACGGAACGAGTAAAGAGACTTGCCGGTAACGAGATTGAGCTAGGTATTGGGATACAGACGATCAAATCTCGGGCAGGTAACATACCGATGACAAAGGGAACAACGTATATTGTTATGCGGTTTGACCGATAAAGATCTTCGTAGAATATGTAGGAACCAATACGAGCATCCAGGTTCCGCTATTGGTTATTGACCGGATACATGTCTCGTTCATGTCTACATAGTTCTCGAACCCGTAGGGTCCGCACGCTTAAAGTTCTGTGATGATCGTTATTATAAGTTTAAATGTTTTGATGTACCGAAGGTAGTTCGGAGTCCCGGATATGATCACGGACATGACGAGGAGTCTCAAAATGGCCGAGACATAAAGATTGATATATTGGAAGCCTACATTTGGACATCGGAAGAGTTTCGGGTGAAATCGAGATTTTACCAGAGTGCCGGAGGGCTTACTAGAACCCCCCGGGGGTTAATGGGCCTTATTGGGCCCTAGTGGAGAGAGAGAGGGGCCGGCCAGGGCAGGCCGCATGCCCCTTCCCCCTCTAGTCTGAATTGGACTAGGAGAGGGGGGGCGCCCCTCTTTCCTTTCCCCCTCCTAGTAGGAGTAGGAAAGAGGGGAATCCTACTCCTACTAGGAGGTGGATTCCTCCTCCTGGCGCGCCCTCTAGGACCGGCCGGCCTCCCCCCTTGCTCCTTTATATACGGGGGCAGGGGCACCTCTATACACACAAGTTGATCATTGATCTCTCCCAGCCGTGTGCGGTGCCCCCCTCAACCATAATCCACCTCGGTCATACTATAGCGGTGCTTAGGCGAATCCCTTCGACGGTAGCTTCATCAACATCGTCACCACGCTGTCGTGCTGACGAAACTCTTCCCCGAGCTCTACTGGATCGTAAGTTCACGGGACGTCACCGAGCTGAACGTGTGCTGAACGCGGAGGAGCCGTACGTTCGGTACTGAGGATCGGTCGATCCTGAAGACGTACGAATACATCAACCGCTTTGTCATAACGCTTCCGCTTAACGGTCTACGATGGTACGTGGATGACACTCTCCCCTCTCGTTGTTGTGCATCACCATGATCTTGTGTGTGTGTAGGAATTTTTTTGAAATTACTATATTCCCCAACATTTTGTTCCTGAATCACTTGCAAATCATCCTGTTAGTCCTAACCTGGATTGAGCTTTCATAATCCACTTGCTCGCCAAATGTTTATGCTTCACAATACCCTTCGTGAAGCCTATCCCATAACTGCACTGTAGGGTATGCCACCAGCTGCTTCAGAATGGATTATTGACAGTGGATGCACTAACCACATGACTAGCGATCAAAGTCTCCTCATGGACTCAACCTTACGTCCATCTGACAAGAGTCACATCACATTTGCTGACACTGGTAAAAGCAGGGTATTGGGTCTAGGTAGAGTTTCAATCTCAAAGGATCAGCACATGGACAGAGTGATGCTTGTTGAATCCCTTTGTCGGTGTCAAAACCGGCGGATCTCAGGTAGGGGGTCCCGAACTGTGCGTCTAGGCCGGATGGTAACAGGAGACAGGGGACACTTTGTTTTACCCAGGTTCGGGCCCTCTCGATGTAGGTAAAACCCTACTCCTGCTTGATTAATATTGAAGATATGGGTAGTACAAGAGTAGATCTACCGCGAGATCAAGGAGGCTAAACCCTAGAAGCTAGCCTATGGTATGATTGTGTATGGAGTTGATCCTCTACGGACTACAACCCTCCGGTTTATATAGACACCGGATAGGGTTAGGGTTATACAAAGTCGGTTACAATGGTAGGAGATCTTGAATATCCGCACCGCCAAGCTTGCCTTCCACACCAAGGAAAGTCCCATCCGGACACGGGACGAAGTCTTCAATCTTGTATCTTCATAGTCCAGGAGTCCGGCTGAAGGTATAGTCCGGCTACCCGAACACCCCCTAATCCAGGACTCCCTCAGTAGCCCCCGAACCAGGCTTCAATGACGACAAGTCCGACGCGCAAATTGTTCGGCATTGCAAGGCGGGTTCTTCTCCAAATCTTGTGTACCTATAGGAATAATGTCCTATTCTTGTAATGTAGTGCTCCTCGGCTTCCATGCCCACTAATGGCCATCTTCTATGTGTAAAGCAGATGCGAAAAGCCGGGGCGCTTTTACATTTACACCCCTGGCCGTATAAACGAACCGCCTATTTAACGGGATGGGGATTTAGATCCAAACCACATCTCCTCCTTTCCGCGAGTGATCATCAGAGCGCTTCCAGCGAAGGTCTATTCCAACATGACCAGCCGTCGTAGCTCCTCCCCTCGCCCCTCCGGTCCCAAACCCGGGGACTGGGAGAGTTGTACCATCCCGCATAGCAAGTTAGCGTCACTTCAAGCCCAGGGATTCCTCCCCCAGGCATGCATGGTCCCGGTCCGAGCCGGTCTCGCCACCTATAATGGCGGAAAACAAGCGGGGAGCACCCCAATCCTTCTAGGGGAGAGCGGGTGTGCCTCGTCCCCTATCTATTAAGGGGACTGGGATTTCCAATTCACCCATTTCTCCGCGGGCTTCTGGAGTTTTACGGCCTCCAACTGCACAATCTCACGCCCGCCTCCGTGTTGCATATTGCGGGTTTCGTCGCCCTTTGCGAGCTATTTTTAGGCGTTGAGGCTCATTTCGCATTGTGGAAGAGGTTATTCTGCCTGGTGCCCCGTTCTCAAAAGGGGTCCATATACCAAGTGGGCGTTGCCGAAGTATGGCGCATCGCCGGGACCGGATACCTATCCGGAACCCCAAAGGAAGCGTCCGAGGACTGGCCTTCGGAATGGTTTTACATAGATGACGTCCCGCTACCGGACCCTATCCGGGTCGGTCTCCCTGAGTTCAACAGTGCTCCATTGAAGAAACTCTTGAGCTGGCGTGCGCGGAGCTCTCAGAGAGAAAGCGACAGAGACGTCCTTTACCTGATGGGCCGGATAAGACTGTTGGCTCATTACGGACTAACCATGATTGGAGTCATGGCCGCATGCATTATGCGAGGGGTGCAACCGCTTCAATACAGAGGCCACCCAATGTGGGAATTCAACGGGGAGGATGACGCCACCCGTTACGGTCGTAAAGGGCCGGACTCGCCCGCCGCTCTAGAAAAGATCTTATCCTCTTTGTACAAGGGAGAAAAGGAGGAATTCCTCCACGTCAATCCGCGGGCCGGATTCAGCATGAACGATCCTCCAAGTTGGGTAAGTGAACAATTGCGCTTGCCCGTTTGTTTTATACTCCCGTGGTTAGTTAGGTAGTCTAATGACTTCAATGCAGGAACTACGACAGGAGGTAAAGAATATAAGCAGCCGCCCTCCGCAGCCCGAGGACCCAGAACGGTCCCTCGATCCGGACTCCGAAGAGGATCTGGACATATCAGTGGAGCTTATCGACGGGGTGTTCTATCAGCTAAGCAAGGACAATACCTTGGTAGCCATCACGGCTGATTACCCAGGGTTAATCCCGGCCTCCCAGGTGACGGAAACCGGAGTCTCATTCGCTTGAGAGGGATTACACTCTCATGTATTTCGGTGTTTCTGACGACAACAACGTTTTGCAGGGGAGATTTCCACGGCAGGAGGCCGAACCTGCGGCGGCTAGCCAACGAGGGGCCGCAGAGCCCCGTAGGGCAAAAAGGAATGAAGTTCGAACTGAAATGCCGGCGCAAAGGTATAGTGCACCCTCTACTTCCCTGGAGTTATTCTGTCAGGATCATATTAACGTTCGCGCTATCTTCAGGACGAAGAGACCTCGCTGGACTACATCCGGAGAGGTTGCCAATCGCGCCTCCACCAGCCAGGCTCCAACGTCTGGCCAGGAAGCGGAGGCGAATACAAGGCGCGCACCGGACGCTCCTCCGACAGAGGATGCGGACAGGCTGTCCGCCACAAATTCAGAAGTGGAGAGTGCCATGAACCACAGGCGTCGCCGGACAACTCTACGCGACGGTTGTTTCTCCCAAGAGGCTTTAGATGCCTTTAATTCGGGAGATGCGTACCTCCGTGCCGCTCAAAATGGTTTAGCCAGAGCCATGGGGCAGTATGTGAAAGGCATACGGGTAAGAAAATTTTGGTTAAATATATACATATGCCAGAAGCCCCCGAGACTTGAAATAGTTAGAGCAACTGATTTAAGGATCATTTAATATGCAGGTTCTTACAGAGAAGAATACTGTACTGTCCCAGGAGCTGGAGAAGTGCAAGGCCCAACTAGAGGCCGCACTAGCCGCAGCAGGGGAGCCCCAAGAGACCCCCTCAGGTAAAATACACTTTGAAAGATTAGTATTGTGCGGTGTGGATGCAAATCTGACAAGTTAAATTGCAGATGGCGCCGGACTCGATCCGGACAAGCAACAACTCTTACGCCAGCTAAAGGCCGGTGAGAGTATGTTGACAAGGGTGAGGCGAGAGAAGAATGATCTTCAGGATGCCAACACCAAGCTGGATGTCGAACTTAAAGATGTTCGTGGCCAGCTGTCGGACTCCACGAAGGAGAATCAGCGGCTTCGACGCGGCATTTTTAGTAAGTGCTTGAACGAACTTTTGAAAAGAAAAAGTTCGGCGAGGAAGTCGATTAATAGAGTAATGTCTGTAGGTATGCTCACAAGTCGTCCTGCAGAGGAGATGCCCGGTTCTACGGGTGACCTTCTTCCCGAACTCATGCAACTGCACGAGCGAATTCGGCTAGCGATGCGAGGTGTTGCCCAAGCCTTATGCCCTGCCCACTCCGTGCCCAAGAGCCTTGGAGAGCTTGCAGAGAAGCTGAAGGGAGCTCGGCGGCGCTTCCGGTTGTGGAAGATACCGGCCTGCCGACAAGGCGCTCGGGAAGCCTGGGCCATGGTGAAGACCCGTTTTATGAAGTCTGACCCGAACCACATGGCCGAGGTCGGACCAGTGGGGCCTGACGGGAAGGAGATCCCTGTGAGCTTAGTATATGGCCAAGTAGAGTTGGCCGCAAAGTATTCCCAGCAGGACTGTAAATTAGACAGCCTGTTAGATGGTATAGAAGAGGAATACAATCAGTCAGAGTGACTATGTAATTTTGAATTGGCATGTGTAATGCCTTCTAGCCGGATTGTAGATCGTTTGTCGTTGCCGACCTTTTCGCTTCAACCTCGAGACCTGACGGTCTAGAGTGTGTCCGAATACCATAGCGGTTATATAAGAACCGTGGTATGCGTGGAGACCAGGCGTAGGGGTCATTAGTGCTTTATCAGACAAGTGCCCAACTAGTTATGTTATATTACATGGTTAGTAAGAAACATCTTCCAGAGAGAATAGTTCCGTTAGGGGTTCCTTTCGCTGGGAGGCCTGCCCTAAAGTGCATGTCCGGACTACATAAAAAGACGCAGAAAAAGCATCTGGGGGCGCATAAAATGGGTAAAAAGATCATCTTTTATCTCACCGACCGAATATTCCCTTAAGAACGCTAGCTTTCGGCTTCACCCAGTCTGAGGTACACATCCGGCTGACCCGGCAGTAACAATCGCAGAGGTGCTCCCTTTACCACCTAGCCGAACAATCAAGAACGTAGGGGTAAGCACAGGAGCCAGGCAACCCAGCTTGGCCAAAACTTAAGTCATATCGATGCATATAATGGTGAAGAAAAAGGTACATGCGGAAGTTTGACGCATGTGTTGGGCATGAAGCCCATATAAATAAGCTTCTGTTAAAGAAGCCCCCAGGTTTAATGAGCGCGAGTGGCGCATCACTTAGATGAGCCTTTAAGGGCGATAAAAGAAAAGAGGGGAAGGAGAGAAATGTAAGACAGAAAAATGCAAAAAATGGACAGAGGAAGGAGACGAACACAGAATCCGGCGCTAGGCGTAGAATCTTCGGAGACGGGTGGCGTTCCATGGGTTCGGCTTGAGTCGGTTATCCGACGCATCTCGCAGGCAGTACGCCCCGCCAGTCAGGACTTGGTCGATTATGAATGGAACTTCCCACTTGGGCTTGAGTTTGTCCTTTTTCTTGTCCGGCAGGCGTAGAACTAGTTCGCCGACATTGTAATTTTTGGCCCGTACTTCTCTGCTTTGATATCTTTGAGCCTGCTGTTGATAGAATGCGGAACGGGCTTTTGCCACGTCGCACTCCTCCTCCAAAGCGTCCAAACTGTCCTGCTGATCGAGCTCGGCTTCTCTTTCTTCGTACATGTGCACTCGAGGTGAGTCATGAATTATGTCGCAGGGCAGAACTGCCTCTGCGCCGTACACCATGAAGAATGGTGTGTATCCGGTGGTGCGATTCGGCGTGGTCCGCAGTCCCCAGAGTACGGAGTCGAGCTCCTCTACCCAGTGCGTATTAGATTCCTTAAGGGACCGCACTAGTCTGGGTTTAATGCCGCTCATGATAAGACCATTTGCACGTTCGACCTGGCCGTTGGTTTGTGGGTGATAGACGGAAGCATAATCGAGCTTGATGCCCATGTTTTTGCACCAGAGTTTTACCTCGTCGGCGGTAAAGTTTGTACCGTTATCGTTTATGATGCTGTGGGGGACGCCATAACGGTGTACAACCCCGGATATGAAGTCTATCATAGGTCCGGATTCGGCCGTTTTAACAGGCTTGGCTTCTATCCATTTGGTGAATTTGTCCACCATGACCAATAAATATTTCTTTCTATCAGTCCCGCCTTTAAGGGGTCCGACCATGTCAAGCCCCCAGACCGCAAAAGGCCAGGTGATTGGTATAGTTTGGAGTGCGGTGGGTGGCATATGGCTTTGGTTGGCAAAAAGTTGGCAACCAGCGCATCGTTGGACTAAGTCCTGAGCGTCTGCCCGGGCCGTCGGCCAATAAAAGGCTGTACGGAAAGCCTTGCTAACAAGGGACCGAGCAGCGGCGTGGTGACCACCGAGTCCGGCATGAATTTCAGCCAGAAGGTTCCGCCCTTCCTCTTCGGAGATGCACCTTTGAAGGACTCCGGTAGTGCTTTTCTTATAAAGCTCTCCCTCATGGACTCTGTAGGCTTTAGATCGCCGCACTATGCAACGGGCCTCATTTTGGTCCTCCGGGAGTTCCTGCCTAGCAAGGTAGGCTAGGAATGGTTCCGTCCACGGGGCGATGACCGCCATTATTACGTGGGCTGAAGGTGTAGTTTTATTAGCAGAGCCTCCAATTGTGTAAGATTGTTCGGCGTCGAGTGGTGCGGCTGGGTCTGGGCTGTTATTTACGGGTTCCCCCTCCCATGCTACAGATGGTTTGAACAATCTTTCCAAAAAGATGTTGGGGGGGACTGCATCGCGTTTTGCTCCGATGCGTGCCAGGACGTCCGCTGCTTGATTGTTTTCTTGGGCTATATGGTGAAACTCCAGCCCTTCGAACCGAGCTGACATTTTCAGGACGACGTTGCGGTAAGCTGCCATTTTTGGGTCCTTGGCGTCGAAGTCGCCATTTATTTGGGATATCGTGAGGTTCGAATCCCCGCGTACCTGTAGGCGTTGAATGCCCATGGATACTGCCATCCGGAGGCCATGTAGAAGGGCCTCGTATTCGGCTGCGTTGTTGGAGTTCGTGTACATAATTTGTAGTACATATTGGACTGTGTCTCCTATGGGGGACGTCAGCACGACGCCAGCCCCCAGTCCGGCCAACATTTTGGAGCCGTCGAAATGCATGATCCAGTTTGAGTATGTGCCGTACTCTTTAGGGAGTTCGGCCTCCGTCCATTCTGCGACGAAGTCGGCTAAAACTTGCGATTTGATAGCTCGCCGTGGCTTATAGGTTATGTCGAACGGGAGGAGCTCGATGGCCCATTTTGCGATCCGGCCCGTTGCATCGCGGTTGTTGATAATATCGTTAAGTGGTACTTCCGAGGCTACTGTTATGGAACACTCTTGAAAGTAGTGTCATAGCTTTCGGGATGCCATGAATACCACGTATGCAATTTTTTGATAATGCGGGTACCGTGATTTGCATGGAGTGAGGACAGTGGACACGTAGTAGACCGGCCTTTGAAGGGGGAATTTGTGTCCGTCCGTTTCTCGCTCGACAACGAGCACTGCGCTGACAACTTGATGTGTTGCTGCAATGTACAATAGCATTGGTTCGCCGGTGTTTGGCGCGGCCAGGACTGGGTTTGTTGCCAATGTGGCTTTTATTTCATCATGTCCGGCCGTGGCGGCATCCGTCCACTCGAAGTGTTCGGTGCGCCGAAGGAGGCGATAAAGGGCAGTGCCTTTTCTCCCAAGCGGGAGATGAAGCGGCTTAGAGCCGCCACGCATCCGGTTAATTTTTGTATTTGTTTGAGGTCCTTTGGGATATCCAATTGTGACAAAGCTCGGATCTTGGCTGGATTTGCTTCAATTCCTCTACCGGATACAATGAAGCCCAAGAGCTTTCCAGCTGGAACGCCGAAGACGCATTTTTCCGGGTTGAGCTTGATGTCGTATTTTCGGAGGTTATCGAATGTGAGCCTCAAGTCGTCTACTAGATATTCGACATATCTTGATTTGATGACCACATCATCCACATATGCCTCCACTGTTTTGCCGATCTGACTTGCCAGACATGTCTGGATCATGCGCTGATATGTTGCGCCGGCGTTTTTTAGCCCGAAGGGCATTGTGTTGAAGCAGAATGGGCCGTATGGTGTGATGAATGCTGTTGCAGCTTGGTCTGATTCTACCATCTTGATTTGATGGTAACCGGAGTATGCGTCGAGGAAACACAACGAATCGTGTCCTGCGGTGCCATCGATAATTTGGTCGATACGGGGGAGGGGGAAGGGATCCTTTGGGCAAGCCTTGTTAAGGTCTTTAAAGTCGACACACATGCGCCAGGATTTGTCTTTCTTTGGTACCATCACCAGGTTTGCTAGCCAGTCCGGATGTTTTATGTCTCTAATGAATCCGGCCTCCAATAGCTTGGCTAGCTCTTCTCCCATAGCCTGTCTCTTAGGTTCGGAAAAACGCTGAAGGGCTTGTTTGACAGGTTTGAATCCTTTTAGGATATTTAAGCTGTGTTTGGCCAGCCTGCGTGGGATCCCTGGCATGTCTGAAGGGTGCCAGGCGAAAATGTCCCAATTCTCTCGTAGGAACTCTCGCAGTGCGGCGTCTACATCGGGGTTCAGTCGTGCCCCGATGGAAGCTGTTTTATTGGTGTCCGTTGGATGGACCTGGAATTTGATTATTTCGTCGGCTGGCTTGAAGGATGTGGATTTGGATCTTTTGTCGAGTATCACATCATCCTTGTTAACCGTGGAGCGCAGCGTAGTCAGTTCCTCGGCCGCTAAGGCTTCGGATAGTGCCTCGAGGGCTAATGCGGCCGTCTTGTTTTCGGCGCGGAGTGCTATGTCCGGATCACTAGCTAGAGTGATAATTCCATTCGGCCCGGGCATCTTAAGCTTCATGTACCCGTAATGGGGTATCGCTTGGAAGATTGTGAATGCTTCCTGCCCTAGTAAGGCGTGATGTCCGCTTTTAAACGGGGCCACCTGAAACGTGAGTTCTTCGGACCTGTAATTGTCCGGCATGCTGAACACCACATCTAGTGTGATTTTTCCTGTGCAGCGCGCTTCCCGACTGGGGATTATTCCTCTAAAGGTTGTGCTGCTTTGCTCGACGCGGTTCCAGTCTATTTCCATTTTTTGAAGGGTTTCCTCATAAATGAGGTTCAGTCCGCTGCCTCCATCCATGAGCACCTTGGTGAGGCGAAAGCCGTCCACTATGGGACTGAGGACCAATGCAGCTGGTGCTCGGGCTGTTCGGAATCTAGGTTCATCACTTGCGTTGAAGGTGATAGCAGTGTCGCTCCATGGATTTATTGTTGCAACTTGATAGACTTCGGCGAGGCTGCGGAGTGTTCTTTTTCGCATATTGTTTGATGCGAAAGTCTCGAAGACTGTGAGAACGGTACTAGTGTCCTCGGGCTGGCTTTCTGTGGCCTCCCGATTTATGAGGTCCTCGCCAATTGTGGCTACCTGCCGGAGTATCCAACACGCTCTAAGGCTGTGAGTTGGTGTGGCGTCCTCTGTACTATGAATTCTACAGGGTCCATCAAGCCACCTTTCCAGTACGGTTCCATGCCCTATAGAGGGTTTTGGCTTTTTGCTATTTACTCCGGGTGTCTTATGATGATGCACCCTCTTAGTTCGGACGGGATTATTATTCAAGGACGGATTATCCCAAAATTTTATTTCGGTTTTCCAGGCACTTTCCATCGCACAGTACTTTTGTACTATGAACGCCAAGTCAGCGAAGCGTGTAATATCACGGCGACTTATGGCGTTAAGGATTCCCTCGTCCGTACAATTACTGCAGAAGATTGATATTGCGTCTCCCTCGCGGCAATCCTTTATCTTGTTCATAACCAGGAGGAATCTGGCCCAGTAATGATGTACTATTTCATCGGGCCTCTGCCTGACTTGGGAGAGATCGCTTATATTCGGGTGGGTGGGTGTTGTTGAATCTGAGACTTCACCCGATCCAAGATTCGGAGGCCGAAGAGTTTCCGAACTCTGAAGTTCGGATTCTTGGATGTTGTCCAGCGAGTCCGGCCCATTTCTTGATCCTAAGCTCAGGTCTTGAGTTACATCCTCCTCTCCGCGGGTATCCGGCTTGGAGGGTTCGGGAATTCAGACGTAGCTGGTCCTTAAAATAGATGAAGGGTCGCCGCACTGCGCCTCTACCACGGCAACGTGGTGGGTGACTTGGGGAGAGTTAATTTCTCTCAGATCGGGTTTAAGCCCAACCTGGTCGTAATCCGTAGCGACCCCCAGGGCGGTGATGCGATCCAAGAGCCCGTTTACGGAAGAGAGCTCCATTGGATCTAGCTGCTCGACGAGCTCCGAGCTGACGTGTAGGTTGCTTTTGATGACCCGAGTGGTCACCGTCGGCGCAACAGCCGAACAGGCGGTCATGAGGAAACCACCTAGCCGGAGGGTTTGGCCGACAGCCAATGCTCCCTTAGCAACGGCGCTGTCTTTGAAGACGGGAGAAGGCATCCTTCCTGATTGTGACGGCACAGAGGAACTCTCAACGAAAGCACCAATGTCGGTGTCAAAACCGGCGGATCTCGGGTAGGGGGTCCCGAACTGTGCGTCTAGGCCGGATGGTAACAGGAGACAGGGGACACTTTGTTTTACCCAGGTTCGGGCCCTCTCGATGGAGGTAAAACCCTACTCCTGCTTGATTAATATTGAAGATATGGGTAGTACAAGAGTAGATCTACCGCGAGATCAAGGAGGCTAAACCCTAGAAGCTAGCCTATGGTATGATTGTGTATGGAGTTGATCCTCTACGGACTACAACCCTCCGGTTTATATAGACACCGGATAGGGTTAGGGTTATAAAGAGTCGGTTACAATGGTAGGAGATCTTGAATATCCGCACCGCCAAGCTTGCCTTCCACACCAAGGAAAGTCCCATCCGGACACGGGACGAAGTCTTCAATCTTGTATCTTCATAGTCCAGGAGTCCGGCTGAAGGTATAGTCCGGCTACCCGAACACCCCCTAATCCAGGACTCCCCCACCCTTGGTTTCAACTTCACGTATGTCTCAATGCTTTGTGACATGAACATGATTGTGATATTTGGAATATATCGTTGCCTTGTTCAAATGGAATATGACAAGTCTCTAGTCTTTGAAGGTTACCGAAAAGGTGATCTGTACATGTTAGATTTCTCAGCAGGACCACAGTTGGCTGTATGTCTTCTAGCAAAAGCTTCAGAGTGCTGGCTCTGGCATCAGAGGCTAGGGCATGCTGGCATGAGGAACTTGTACACTCTCGCAAAGAAGAAGCATGTCGTGGGCATCGAGGGTGTCAAGTTCAAAAAGGATCATCTGTGTGGTGCCTGCGAAGCTGGGAAGATGATTAGAGCCAATCATCCCTCGAAAACAATCATGATGACATCACATTCCTTCGAGCTGCTTCACATGGACCTATTCGGCCCTACTCATTACTCCACTCTTACTACCACTGCTTGTCTCTATGGGTTCGTCATTGTTGATGATTACTCTAGATATACCTGGGTGCATACAATTCTCTACAAGAATAAAGTGCAGGATGTCTTCAGACGATTTGCGAATCGTGCCATGACGAACTATGGCATCAAGATCAAGCACATCAGAAGTGACAATGGCACAGATTCAAGAACACCGGCCTCGACACTTATCTTGATACATTGGGCATCACTCATGAGTTCTCAGCTCCATACACACCTCAGCAGAATGGCATCATGGAACGGACGATGCTTGATGAGTACAAGACTCCAAGGAAGTTCTGGCCTGAAGCTATTGATACTGCATGCCATGTCATCAACCGTGTTTATCTTCACAAGCTTCTAAAGAAGACATCATATGAGCTACTGATTGGTAAGAAGCCGAACGTAAGCTACTTCAGAGTATTTGGTGCTAGGTGCTGGATCAAAGATCCGCATCACACTTCAAAATTTGCACCGAAAGCACATGAAGGTTTTATGCTTGGTTACGGAAAGGATTTGCACTCCTATAGAGTCTTCAACCTCTTTCACTATAAAGTGGTTGGAACTGTGGATGTGCGGTTCGATGAAACTAACGGCTCGCAAAGAGAGCACCTGCCAAATGTGCTAGATGAAGTCTCACCAAGTGAATGCATCAAGCTTATGGGTACTGGAGAAATCATACCTTCAGAGGCACGGGCTAAAGAGGAACTTATTATTTCTGCACCAAATCAACGTGAAGACTCTGCTAAGCCTGAAGCCAATGCTGAAGATGAAGAAAATGATCAGCAAGAGCAAAATCTTCGTCTAGTTCATCCTCGTGTTGCAAATGAAGAACAGATTGAGAAGATAATTGATAGCATCAATGCTCCTGGTCCCCTTACTCGTTCAAGAGCAACTCAGCTAGACAATGGTAAAGAGTTCGATCAAAAGGTATACCGCTCCATGATTGGTTCTTTACTCTGTTTATGTGCATATAGGCCAGATATCAAGCTTAGCGTTTGCATGTGTGTCCGATTCCAAGCGGCACCAAAGGAGTCGCATCACTTAGTTGTGAAGCGAATTCTTCGGTATTTGGCTTATACCCCAACACTAGGATTATGGTATCCAAAGGGCTCAGAGTTTGATCTAGTTGGATTCTCAGATGCTGATTATGCTGGTGAAAGGGTTGATCGCAAGCCTACATCAGGCACATGTCACTTTCTTGGACGATCTCTAGTCTGTTGGTCTTCAAAGAAGCAGAATTGTGTCTCTCTCTCCACTGCTGAATCTGAATATATTGTTGCTGGATCTTGCTGCGCTCAGCTTCTATGGATGAAGCAAACTCTCAAGGACTATGACATCCATCTGAACCATGTGCCACTCTACTGTGACAATGAAAGCGCCATCAAGATTGCCAACAACCCAGTTCAGCATTCGAAGACCAAGCACATTCAGATCCGTCATCACTTTCTCAGAGATCATGTCATGAAGGAAGATATTGATATCATTCACGTCAATATGGTGTTTGCAAGTTGCAGCGTGAGCTAAATATCTTAGAATCCTCGAATATCGTGTAATTGAACACACATCCTAACGCTTATGCATGTGATGACTTAGATGTGCAACACACAAAGTAACGTATATCTTCAAATAATGAAGACATACACTCTAAGTGTGAATACATTAATGCGGAAATTGACTTCGGAGCGCCATGATAATTGTGCATCGTGTCTGGGTCTAATACTTCCAATACGGTGGGTAACGCCACCACCAAATTCTTGGTTGAAGTGTTTTTATTGACTTCACATTTGCATGGTCTTCGCATTTGGTTTGTCTTCAACACTGTTTTGATCTCATGTTTATCTTCACTATATTGATGTGGTCTCATACTGATACACACACACACACACACGTTTGTGTTCTGTTCTCTACAGCATTCACTTATAGCTATGTCTTCGTGTTTGAATCTTTTGATCTAAGTGAATGTGATCGGACCCTAACCCCCCTCTATGCTTCTACCTCAGATTCTATCTATCCAAATCATATGCATTCTATTGAAACTGTCAATTTTCTTCACTGAATCCTTGTCAGCAGAAGACACATAGACAAAAATTGAATCTGCTTTAATGCTATATCCTTTTTGCCTGAAACCCGGAGAAGCCGGAACGACCACCCGACAATCCAGGCGTGCATGGGAACATGGAACAACTTCCAATGTGTTGCATGCATGTCATGTGTCCTTCAGATGTGAACCGCCTGGGGCACCTACGTAATAACACGGTGCCGTCCCCGTCTCTATAAAGACACACCTCACCGAGGTCATTATCTCTTCTTCCACCTTCTCTCCTCGCACCAAAACCCTAGCGCCTCCGCTAGCTTGCGACGACGCCAGAGACGAAGCGCTTAGCTGCCGCGACATCTTCGACGCCGTATTCACGCCGGCCGCCGACCTCGTCCTCTCCGCCGCCACCGTAGGTGTCTTCCGTCGCCAAGTTAGGGCACGGGAGATTGAACTGCTCGGCCTCCCTCTCAACTTCGTGTAGCACTTCTTCGTGTGGTAATTAAATCTCACTTTTACTACCCCTTTTGATTCATCAGATTCATCCACTTCAACCAGAAATGGTTTCTAAGCTTGAAAATCTAGATCTATCCGTTTTTGCATCTCATATAATGCCAAGTATATTCACTTATGCTTCTCTACTAGTTAGATTCCTCACTTGTACTTATTCTTGGATTCATACAAATCTGGAACCAACTCTCATCAAATAAGTGAATGTCTTCGCACTATGAGGTCAATGTCTTCAAACTGATTTATCTTCAAAATCTTCTAAGAATGCATATGACCTCTTCCCCTTCCCTCACACCTCTAATGCTGTCACAGGTACATGTCCGTGGGAGAATCCCTTGGTTCTCATAGTCTGCATTCATTTGCAGAATTCTAACAGCGACACATCAATTCTCCTGAAGCCAGTTCCTGTTTGACCAACAGACGGAAGCCATTCACAGTTTTGAAGCCTTTCAGCTTGAATACTATGGCGACTGAAATATCAGCTAGAAAGGGCGACAGGCAGCACTGTGGGGATATAGCCAAGGATCTGCCACCAGATCTCTTTGAAATGTACAAGTCAGATCCTGAAGAAACCTATGGTGAGCACAAGACCCGAATTCAATGGATTCAAAGATATTGGGCAGAGGAATGGTTCAAATACAGATTTGTTACCACTACGCATGCTGAAAAGAATGCCATCAAGCGACCATGGGGAGATATCATATACAGAGGTCTATAGCCCAAGTCCAAGCCCGAAGCCATTGCCCAAGGCTTCTATCCTTGCATGGTCCGAGGACCACAGCCTGAAGATGCCGACCCATCCAGTTTGCTATGGTGTCGCGAAGACAATCTCTTCAAGCGCAACTTTTAGTTTGCCAAAGAGTCTGCCAAGAAGAACAAGAAGTAGTTTGGCCTCGACTTCAACCCAGGTCCATCTGCTCCACGGGCTGATGGCACACGTGATGCCAATCCCAATGAAATTGGCCCCTTCTACAACCTTGAAGGCCTCATCACACATATTGCTGTACAGGGGGCTACAGTAGATCACACAGCTAACGAGGCAAATTCGGATGAAGCGCCAGCTCCACCTAAGTTGCAGAAGCCAAAGAAGTCGAAGGCTTCAAAGCCCTCTGCTGCACCGAAAGTTTTGCATGCGAAGCCATTTGCCACTGCACCTCCTGAACACCGTGTGCAGTTGGAAGATCTTTCTCGCGTCTCCAAGAAGAAGGAGAAGCCCAAGAAGAAGCCCATGAAGATTTCTGGGCATGAACTGACTCCAGCTGCCGTTCTGAGGAACGAAGGTGAAAGCATTGATCTGTCAAGCGATGAAGACTTTGGTGATGATGCTCTTGAGCTTATGATAAAGAGCAATCAAGAGGTGGAGATCTTCAACGGTCTATCCCTCTTTGATGTAGAAATTCTGAACAACTTCATTGATGAGTGGTTCAATGACCAGAGCATCAGCATCATCTTCAACTGCCAGTGGACATCAGCGTCACCTTCTACGAAGCCATTGCAAATGAGCTGGCCTTGGCTTAGAAGATTGTCGAGATGAAGAACAAAATTGATTTTGAGAAGGCTCAGTTCAAGAAGCACATGGCAAAGCTCATCGTAGCTGATGTTCAAAACTTCAAGCAGATGCTGCACAACCTCAAGGAGTAGTTTCACCAGAAACGTGAGGAAGCCAAAGGCTCAAGAGAGCGGATGAAATACTTCACAAAGAAATGTGTTCAAGCGCACAATGAGGCTGAGAAGCGCAAGGCACTGGGGCACCCTGGCATCGATCCAAGGATGGCTGCTAAACAGAAAAAGAAGTCTGCTGCGACACACACTGAAGCACAAAGGCAGGATGCACCTAGCATTGTCTTCCTTGTCGGCATGACATGCTCGAAGCCTAAGGTCCCCTCAACAGCTTCAGAGTTGAAGAAAACAAGGGCAGCTGAAGCTGATGCCAGAAAGCGAAAGCACAAGTATGCCTCTGATGGTGCTCCATCAACCAAGAAGCCGAAGACAAAGTCTTCGCGAAAAGAGCGTGCTGCTGCCACAGAGAAACTGGTTGTTGAGCCCATCTCCGTTGCACGTCCTGCATCCTCGAACCAAGAGCGTCAACTTGTAGTTCACGAGCCTGCTACCACAGAGGCTCCTGAAGACGAAGAAGTACCAGCTGTTGACCCCATCACAGCTGAAGACATTGGTCGTGAAGACAATGTAGAAGATGATGAAGTCCTTCCTCAGATCGAGCGCCATCCGGTATCATCGCCTGTTCTTTCGAACAACAAACTCATCAGCATTGGTCGTCCTTTGACGCCAATTGCTCAGGATGCATCGTGGGCTAATCAACCACAACAAGACACCCCCATTCAAGATGAAACCCCCAGAACTCCAACCCCTCAAGTCACCACTCCGGTACTTGATGACAACTACATGGTGCAGACCACTCCATCACCACAGGCGTCGCCCGCATTCCGCAGGCTTCGCAAAGGCCCTAGGCCTCCAGTCACCATGTCGAGCATTCCAGAAGGAGAAGTGCAACAAAGCTCAGTTGCACATGAAGTGTTTCCTAAAGCCACTCCTACTGTGAATGTCTGTGATTCTAAAGCCAAAGCTGCTGAAGACATTCCGGCTGCATCATCCGAAGAAAATCTAGAACCAAGACAAGAAGAAGAAAGAGTTGCCACACTCCCTGTCACTCAAGAAGTCGTTCTCGAGGAGAATGTGTCAGTGCCTGACCCTCCTGCTACTAAAGAGGAGGTTGAAAACATTAAGGCGTCCCCAACCAACACTGCTGAAGCCAATGACGTTGTCATGGCTCACGACAATGTGGCACCTGAAGATAATGTTGCACCCGAAGCTAGTGTGCAACCTGAAGCCCATGTGGATGCTGAAGCCACTGTTCCATCTCCTAGGCCTCACACAATTGAACAGGACTTCGATCACGGACAGCTGGTCACTATGAAATGGCCAATCATGGTTCCTCCCACTTCTCCCGGACCTCAATATGAATACCATGTGGAGCATAGGCCTCAGGTCCAGAAGCCAAAGCCCAGACGGCCAAGGTTCCCCGATGCTGCATCATCACTAGGGTCGTTCAGTGTCAATAGCTTCAGGGCTCACAACACATTCTTAGACAGTGACAAGAACCCATACTCGAAGCCAAAGATCTCATTTGATCAGTTCTGGAGCTTTCCGCAGCGCAGTTATTACTCCTGCGTCTTATACAATCAAGAGCGGATCTTTCCTCACATGCATCTGGATTGTGAAGCCATTTGCTAGACTGCCCTGCTTGGAAGAAGCCCTAGACTATTTCAGAGATGTTGGCCTTCTGCAATTTGTCACTGATAAAGAGCATTGGAACGAAGAGCTTTTGCTGCAGTTTTATGCTACTCTTCACATTTGTGGCTACAATAGGGATCTGAAGACTTGGGTCCTTGAGTGGATGATAGGAGATGTGCACCATGAAGCCAAAGCTCAAGATATCATCGAGCTTACTCCCCTTCCCACTCCAAGTGAATACTATGAAACTGGTTGTCAGCTACACATGAATGCATTGGAGAGCATCTTTCAGAAGCCTGAGCCAAACATGAGCGAGATGCTCAGTATGATGAAACCACTGCCACAAGACGCTGAACATCCTAAGGAATTCTTTATCGAAGACCTTGAGTATTTGCCCCGGACCATTTATCACATTGTTACACGAACTCTATTGCCCGTCAAAGGACATTCTCCTGCAGCCAAGCTTGAAGGCGCAATGAAGACATTGGTGTTCTATATTCTGAATGGCATTAGCTTCAATTCTCAAGATTTCTTCATCAGGCAACTTGCTGCATTAGGAATTGATCTCTTTGGCCTGAAGTTTTATGCTCCATGGGTGATGCGCTTAATCAAGCTTCACTCTTCTGTCAACTATCAGCCCTCTGCGCGCAACCATCTTATCTTCTTGCCTGAGCTTGACATGTCTGTCGAAGCCATCTACCCTGAGCCTACCAAGGAACCACTTTATCTTCACAACGTTGATCACCAAAGCTTCACGCAACCAATTGAAAGAGTTCTTGCTGCAACTCGTGTCTATCCTCTAGCTGGCAATACACGTGCACCTCATCGTGCAACTACTAAAGCCACTGAAAGCACCTTTTCTCAACGGCCCCGGAAGCGATCTCGTGTGCTCAATGACCGAGAGCTTCTCGTGGCCTTGCATCAGAAACAAGATAGGCACCATGACTGGCTAAAGCGTCAGATGCAGAGCATCTTGGTGGACGTCAATCACATCAGAAACTTGTCCACCAAGAACTCATTTGTTGCTCATGAAGCCTATAGGAGGTCCTGGAAGAGTCTCACACTTCTCTGCTCTGAAGATGATCTTCACGAAGATGGCTTCACTGAGGGTTTGAAATTTGACTCCACTCCTCCTCGCAATGCAAGCTGGCGTCGGACTCCACCCATTGAAGATTCGGAGTATTCATCTTCAGCTGCAACTGTTGTTGCGAGAGTCGTCGAAGAAGAATATGATGCCACTTCACCAGCCATGGCTTCACCGCGTATCGACACTGCACCAGGCGCCTCTGCACCACCGAATGTCAATGTCGACGCTTCACCTTCATATACTCCTGATGGCAACGAGTAGATGCTCTATGTCTTCAGACATTTTTGGTCCTTACTTACAAAAGGGGGAGAAGCATATGATTTGATAGTCTTCAAGCGGGTCCATATGGGTGGTTGCTCTAATTTCTGCTAAGTGGTTACAACTCTCGTTTTCTTTGATACATTTGGTTCTTTGGGTTGTAACACTTAAACTTGATGGTCGCCTGCCACTTTGTTTGCCACTTTGTGATGCGATGATAAATTCCGCATGAAGTCATTTCGCAGACGTCCATTTTTCATTATGCATGCCATTATCTTCGATTATATCTTTATATGCATAATGAATTTTCTTCATCAGTTGAAGAGGATCTCCACAACTAAAACCTGCCATGTGCATTTGCATTCAAGAGCAAACTACTTATATGCACATCCTCAAGGGGAGCCTTTTGCTACTTATGAAGACAATGCCTTTATCCTTACAATTTCACATACTTTTATCCCCGTTGGAAACTTCAACCAGTTTGTCATCAATCACCAAAAAGGGGGAGATTGTAAGTGCATCTAGTGCCACCCCTAGTTAGTTTTGGAGTATTGACGACAAACTTGGTTGAGGGACTAATGTGTTTGTGAGAATTGCAGGATAACACATGTAGTAGTCCCTCACTGTTTCGGTTTACCTACCAGAGATGACCCCTAAAAATGTGTGAAGACATTGAAGACAATGGTGGTCTGTGAAGAGATTCACAATGAAGACTATGACATGAGAAGACATCGCATGAAGACTATGGATTGCAAGACATAGTTGTTTCATAGTTTCCTTTTCTTATTTGCTGAGTCATAGGAACCACCGTACTGTTAAGTGGGGTCCAAGTGAACAAAGTCAGAGTGACTGAAGTGATGCTCAACCAAATCCTATGTCTTCGAGCGAAGACAATGAGAGCAAATCTTATCCAGAGCTGGATAAGTCAGCTTTACTTGTAGCCCAAGTCAAGCTGTCGCGTGTGTTTGAAATCCGACCGTTGACACATGTCAGTTCCTTAGTGACCCAGGGTCATTTCGGACAAATCAGGTCGGGTTGCCTCCTGGCTATAAATAGCCCACCCCTACACCATAAATTGGTGGCTGCTCAGAGTTAGTGCACGACTTTTGTCGTTTGAGAGCAACCCACCTCCGAAGCCTTCGAGAGAGAAATCCTTGCGAGGACAAAGCCCTGAACACCCAGATCCCAAGAGTGTTACGCATCACTGTGAATCCTCCAGCCGGTTAGGCATCGCGTTCTGAGCATCCAAGAGTCATTGTGGATCGCCGGTGAACGAAGTTTGTGAAGGTTTGGAAGTCCATTGAAGACTTACCAGAGTGATTGGGCGAGGACTGTGTGTCCTTAGCTCAAGGGGAATAAGGTGAAGACGCGTTCTTCTGAGTTGAATCTCAGCCTCCCTAACCATACATACAGTTGTCACAGCAACTGGAACTGGTCCAACAAATACCTGTCCTCACCAAGCAACTTGTTCTATCTCTTACCTCTCTTTACTTACTGTTTGTCTTCGTGAATTCACTGCCTGCTTGCATGATCTGATTGACTTCATAGTGTGAGGACTGTTGTTGATTGACTTCATACTATCTTCCATCTTGATCCATACTACCTAGCTGCTGATAGTCTTCATGCTTTCACTTCATTGCTTACTTGACTATGGCTTGTCTAGTGTAGTCTACCTTCCGCTGCATATCAATAGGTTCATTTCTACTGTTTGTCTTCAAAGCCCTCGTGTTTTGAAGAATTTCATAAAAATCTCCTATTCACCCCCCTCTAGTCGATAACTAGCACTTTCACTCATCAATCTTAAGCAATTTCTGTTCAAGCAAAGCATTGAAATTCTTTTACGAATTCATAAATTCTTTAACACTAGTCTCAAAATCAGAGGGCACCTTATTAAAATTTCCATAAGAGTTGTTGTAGGAATTACCATAATTATAAGAGGAATTACTAGGAAACGACATATAATTGAAATTTCCTCTATACGCGTTGTTACCAAAATTGTTCCTACCAACAAAATTCATATCCATAGATTCATTATTATTCTCACTCAAAGTGGACCAAGGCATATTATTAGGATCAGAAGAAGCACTCTTATTAGCAAACAATTTCATAAGTTCATCTATCTTTCCACTCAAAACATTAATCTCTTCTATCGCATGAACTTTTTTATTAGTAGATCTTTCGGTGTGCCATTGAGAATAATTAACTCTAATATTATCTAGGAGCTTAGTTGCTTCTCCTAAAGTGATTTCCATAAAAGTGCCTCCTGCGGCCGAATGTAAAAGATTTCTAGAAGCAAAATTCAATCCAGCATAAAAATTATGTATAATCACCCATAAATTCAAACCTTGTGTACGGCAATTACGTATCATTAATTTCATCCTATCCCAAGCTTTGTCAACATGCTCATGATCAAGTTTCTTAAAGTTCATAATATCGTTTCTAAGAGAGATGATCTTAGCGGGAGGAAAATACTTAGAGATAAAAGCATCTTTGCACTTGTTCCATGAATCAATACTATTTTTAGGCAAAGAAGAGAAGCAAATTTTAGCACGATCTCTAAGCGAAACGGAAATAGCTTCAATTTAACAATATCATTATCCACATCTTTCTTATTTTGCATATCGCATAAATCAACAAAGCTGTTTAGATGGGAAGCAACATCTTCACTAGGGAGGCCAGTAAATTGATCTTTCATGACAAGATTCAGCAAATCAGTATTAATTTCACAAGATCCAGCATCGGTAAGAGGAGCAATCAGAGTGCTAATAAAATCATTATTGTTGGTATTGGAAAAGTCACATAATTTAGTATTATCTTGAGCCATCGTGACAAACAATCAATCCAACAAACAATCACACAAGAGGCAAGCAAAAAGAGACGAACGGAAAAAGGGCAAATGGAAAAGGGGAAATAAAACGACAATGGTGAAGTGGGGGAGAGGAAAACGAGAGGCAAATAACAAATAATGTAATGCGAGGGATAAGAGTTTGTGATGGGTACTTGGTATGTCTTGACTTGGAGTAGATTTCCCTGGCAATGGCGCCAAAAATCCTTCTTGCTACCTCTTGAGCATGTATTGGTTTTCCCTTGAAGAGGAAAGGGTGATGCAGCAAAGTAGCGTAAGTATTTCCCTCAGTTTTTGAGAACCAAGGTATCAATCCAGTAGGAGACTACACACAAGTCACCTAGTACTTGCACAAACAAACAAGAACCTCGCAACCAACGCGATAAAGGGGTTGTTAATCCCTTCACGGCACTTATGAAAGTTAGATCTGATAGAGATAATAAGATAAATATTTTTGGTATTTTTGTTGTGCAGATTGAAAAGTAAAGATTGCAAAATAAATAGTAAACTAGAATTGTAGATCGGAAACTTATATGATGTAAAGTAGACCCGGGGGCCATAGGTTTCACTATTGGCTTCTCTCAAGATAGCATATATTACGGTGGGTGAACATATTACTACCAAGCAATTGATAGAAAAGCGCATAGTTATGATGATATCTAGGCATGATCATGAACATAGGCATCACATCCATGTCAAGTATACCGAAACGATTCTTCATCTACTACTATTACTCCACTCATCGACTGCTATCCAGCATGCATCTAGAGTATTAAGTTCATAACAACAGAGTAACGCATTAGGCAAGATGACATGATGTAGAGGGATAAACTCAAGCAATATGATATGAACCCCATCTTTTTATCCTCGATGGCAACAATACAATACATGTAGGTTCCCTTTCTGTCACTGGGATCGAGCACCGCAAGATTGAACCCAAAGCTAAGCACTTCTCCCATTGCAAGAAAGATCAATCTAGTAGGCCAAACCAAACTGATAATTCGAAGAGACTTGCAAAGATATCAAATCATGCATGTAAGAATTCGGAGAAGAATCAAATATTGTTCATAGATAATCTTAATCATAAACCCACAATTCATCGGATCTCAGCAAACACACCGCAAAAAGAATTACATCGAATAGATCTCCAAGAACATCGAGGAGAACTTTGTATTGAGATCGAAAGAGAGAGAAGAAGCCATCTAGCTAATAACTATGGACCCGAAGGTCTGTGGTAAACTACTCACACATCATCGGAGAGGCTATGGTGTTGATGTAGACGCCCTTCGTGATCGATTCCCCCTCCGGAAGATCGCCGGAAAAGGTCCCCAGATGGGATCTCACGGGTACAGAAGGTTTCGGTGGTGGAAAAGTGGTTTCGTGGCTCCCCTCGATATTTTTAGGGTATAAGAGTATATATAGACGAAAGAAGTAGGTCAGTGGACCTACGAGGGGCCCACGAGGGTGGGGGGCGCGCCTGGCCCCCCTGGGCGCGCCGCCCTACCTCGTGGCCGCCTCGCTGCTTCCTTGACGTCCACTCCAAGTCTCCTGGATCACGTTTGTTCCAAAAAAGATCCTCGCGAAGGTTTCATTCCGTTTGGATTCCATTTGATATTCCTTTTCCGCGAAACACTAAAATAGGCAAAAAAACAGCAATTTGCACTCGGCTTTCAGTTACTAGGTTAGTCCCAAAAATAATATAAAAGTGTATAATAAAGCCCATAAGCATCCAAAACAGATAATATAATAGCATGGAACAATCAAAAATTATAGATACGTTGGAGACGTATCAGAGACCTTGGGAGAGTGGTGGACGGCAGATGGAGGTCAAAGGGCTCTCCTCCCGATAAGCACGCGCATAGGTCTGATCGCACGCCTCCCGTACTCAAATAGCTACCCTGCACGGCGCCTCCTAGCTAATAAAAAAAGGGGACGCGTGGCTGCATGTAAATGGTAAATATAACGCCGACGGTTTCAATAATACTTGTGTTTCCGATTGTAACGTGACATCACTTGTTCCAAAATGACTTTGTTGATTGTTAATGTGTGCGCCTTCGCAAATTGGACAACAAAATTACCACAACGTGTTGGTGCCATGTCATGACAACAAGCCAAGTTTCATGATTTTCATGTGTGTTTTGGATTTACAGGAATTAAAAAACCAAGTTTCTCAATGTTTCCAGCTGAGCCACGATGCCCAGATGTTTAAATTTCATTCCCATTTCTTGCATGGGACCTAGAAATTCACCCGAGGACACACATTTGATTTTTGAACCAACTTTGGTGCACGGGAGCATGTGCTTGTAGTTCAAATTTGAATTATGCACATTAAATGACCAAAAACTCTATTAATGTATAAAAAAGGCCAAACGAACCCGGAATAATTTCAAATTTAACAGGGCACTCATGTAGTTCTATGTTGCCTCTGTAAAGAAACTCAAGGGGGGGGCAGCGTATATCGTTCCGCACTCAAAGGTGACACGTTCCCTCTCAGAACCACGAGCCTTCTTGTGAGAAGCTCCGGTTTGCAAGACGCTTATACCAAAACTTGTTCCTATTCGGCCAATTTTTAAAACCATGTTTCTCAATGTGAGAAGCTCCTATTTGGACTTAAAAGAATTTTAAAACCATGTTTCTCAATGTTCTCGGCCGAGCCACGATGCCCAGATGTTTGAATTTCATTCCCATTTCTGGCATGGGACCTAGAAATTCACCCGAGGATACGCATGTGATTTTTCAACCAACTTTGGTGCACATGAGCATGTGCTTGTAGTTCATATTTGAATTATGCACATTAAATGACCAAAAACTCAATTTATGTATAAAAAGGGCAAACGAAGCCAGATTAATTCCAAAATTTAACAAGGCACTCATGTAGTTCTATGTTGCCTCTATAAAGAAACTCAAGGGGGGGAGCGTATATTGTTTCACATTCAAAGGTGACACGTTCCCTCTTAGAACCACGAGCCTTCTTGAGAGAAGGCTCTGGTTTTCAAGATGCGTATACCAAAACTTGTTCCAAATCGGCCCAATTTTTTACCACATCATGTTAGTGCCACGACATGACACCATGCCAAGTTTCATGATTTCCAGGAGAGTTTTGGATTTACATGAATTTTAAAACCAAGTTTCTCGATGTTCTTGGCCGAGTCATGACGCCAAGATGTTTGAATTTGATTCCCATTTCTTGCATGGGACCTAGAAATTCACCCAAGGACACACATGTGAATTTTCAACCAACATTGGTGCACTAGAGCATGTGCTTGCAGTTCAAATTTGGATTATGCACATTAAATGTCCAAAAACTCAATTAATGCATAAAAAGGCCAAACGAACCCGTAATAATTCCAAAATTTAACAGGGCACTCATATAGTTCTATGTTGCCTCTGTAAACAAAATCAGGGGGAGGCAGCATATATCATTTCACACACAAATGTGACACGTTCCCTCTCGGAACCACGAGGCTTGTTGAGAGAATCTCCGGTTTTGCAAGAAGCTTATACCAAAACTTGTCCCAATTTAGCCAAAAAAATATTCATATGAAAACAGGGTTTAGATTATCCCGAACATCTCGCTACCTAGACTAATGTACTTTGATTTGAATTCAACATAAAATGGATACAAATATTTGAATTGGAGATCGTATGGTACATGTAGTTCATAGTGAAATATGATTACTTCTATATGCATGTTTTTTTTGTTATCAAGATAATATTTAAATTATTGTATAACTTGACAACAATCATATTCAAATAAGGAAAATTGATTCAAATTTAGTCTATATGGTAGACGACAATATATATGTTCATAGGGTGGAGTAAAATGTTCATATATGATGGAAGATCAAAATGTAGGACTACATCCATTATAAACCACAAGGTCACCTAACGATATATTCGAATTCAACATAACATGGATTCAAAAATTGAAATTTGAGATCCTCGCATTTGTAATCATATAAAAAGGGACATGACTCTTTCTTTTGGTGGGAATTGATTTTTGTTGTTGTTGTTGTTGAGGGAAGTGCGAATCGATTTGGTACTGTATAGGGTAATCTTGTTCTCCAGATTTTTTTTACATTTTTCTTGTAGTTTGTTGAATGACAACTATAGCAATATAGTAAAAGGGGACATGACTCTTAGATGTCTTGTATGATTTTTTTTGTACACGTTAAGTTTGTTCTGCTGAACAAGGAATCCGCGCCTTGTTATCCCGAAATTTTCAAGCTCGAATATCTTTTGTCTCATCTGCTTTGAAACTCCCACCACTTCAACCCGCTCTGCACCTTGTTATCCCGAAATTTCAACCCGCGCGAAAACTCCCTCCTCATCCGAAATCGGTCCCGCAGCCCAGACGCACGAAATCCCCCTTCTACCCCTCAGCCGGAAATGCCAGCTCGACGTCGCGGTGTCAAAACAGGTGGTGGTACGCTGGTAACTTACCTTACATTTCGGACAAGCACGTACCTAAGCCATGGCTCCCCTTACCTTCCCCTTCGTCCCCCCATTCGTATACCGAGGCTGCCAAAACCCGTGAAACCCCACGCTCCTCCGTCGGCCTCCCGACCGCCGCCCAGCTGGAGGCTCTTCCCCGATGATGTCATCCACCAGAACATCTCACCGTCCCTCATCGACCGCACTGGATGAGGATCCATAGTCGATCACGTTGTCCCGCCGGATCATCCGCCCGTCCTCCACCTCCAAGGAGCTGCCCCATTGTTCACCTTGTCTATCACACCACCTCTATCCCCACAGTGACGTCTTGACCTGCCCCACCGGAACCGCAGCACCCTCACCAATTCCTCCGATGAAGCCGAGTCCCACTCGATGCCACCAAGGAGGTTCTACACTCACTGCTGCATTTTATCTTTTATTCGATCTCATGGGGCTGCCAGTGCTCGATACCGAGCAGCCATGGCGGGTCTCCATCGACGGTGCCGTTGCCGTCCACTTCATCCACGACGTCTTTCCCCCATGTCGTCGCCTCCTCGGCGACGACTTCCACACTGGCACTAGCTGTAGCTGCTCCGGCTCTCGCTCGCGCTGCAGCTCTTTTCTTGCTTTCAGTCGTGCTACTGCACTGCTCTTGCTATCGTTCATGCTGCTGCTCTTCTCAGCTATTGCTATCGGTCGCATTGCTGCTCCGCTCTTGCTCTTGTTCGTGCTGCTGCTCTGCTCTTGCTCTCGCTCGCGCTGCTGCTGCACGACCTTCGGCAATTATAGGAGTTGCTGCTTTAGCACTTGCTTGTGGTGCTGCTGCATGACTTGCTCTCTGCCACTTTGTTCCCTGCTAGAGCATCTGCTGATTTAGATCACTGCTTCTATACTACTAGTGCTCGAACGCTCTAAACATCTATTGCAATGCTTTGCTACTAGTTCAATCAGTTTCGACAGTAAAATTCAGTTTCGACTGTAAAGTTTAGTTTCCTTAATTAAGTTCAGAGTGAACAGAATTTACAACATTTGTCGGAGCGGCTGTGGCGCGGCTGATTTGTTTTACATCTAGCACTTTTTGGTGATGTATTTTACATCATCTATTACAGATGATATTAGAGTCCCACTTCAAATTAACGTTGTCTGTCTTGTCCTGCTTTATCCTCACCGCCGTATGATACGTCTCCAACGTATCTATAACTTTTTATTGTTACATGATATTATATTATCAACCTTGGATGTTTTATATGCCTTTATATGCTATTTTATATGATTTTTGGGACTAACCTATTAACCTAGAGCCTAGTGCCAGTTTCTGTTTTTTCCTTGTTTTAGAGTATCGCAGAAAAGGAAAATCAAACGGAGTCCAATTGACCTGAAACTTCACGAAACTTATTTTTGGAAGGAAGGCAACCAGGGAGACTTGGAGTCCATGTATGGGAAGCAACGAGGAAGCCATGAGGCAGGGGGCGCGCCCACCCCTGGGTGCGCCCTCCACCCTCGTGGCTCCCCTGACGTACTTCTTCCGCCTATATATCTCCATATACCCTAAAACGACCAGGGAGCACAATAGATCGGGAGTTCCGCCGCTAGAAGCCTCCGTAGCCGCCGAAAACCAGTATGGAACCGTACCGACACCCTGCCGGAGGGGGCAATCCCTCTCCGGTGGCCATCTTCATCATCGCGGTGCTCTCCATGACGAGGATGGAGTAGTTCTCCCTCGGGGCTGAGGGTATGTACCAGTAGCTATGTGTTTGACCTCTCTCTCTCTCATGTTATTGATTTGGCACAATCTTGATGTATCGCGAGCTTTGCTATTATAGTAGGATCTTATGTTTCTTCTCCCCCTCTACTCTCTTGCAATGGATTGAGTTTCCCCTTTGAAGTTATCTTATCGAATTGAGTCTTTAAAGATTTGAGAACACTTGATGTATTGTAACATCCCAAAATTCTAAATTTTGGAATGTATTATATTAAATAGATATTTATGAATTGTTTGTTTGATTATTGTGTGACTGATTGTGTGAAATTGGGTGGCATTTAGAAATTTCAGAGGCATTTGAATTTTATTTGAATTTGGATTAAACTTGGCATTCAAAATTTATTTCATATACCCCTGACAAATACTTGTTTAAAAGTATGAGAGGAGCTAACATGACACTCCAAAAATTCAGGAGAAATTAATGCCAAAAGTTTTTGAATTCAAATTGGAGTTTATTTGGGATTAAAAAATGTTTTTTTGGTTTGGATTTAGCCTCTGGAAAAATGTTCACGTTGTAGGATTTATTTTTCTGATTTTATTGATATATATATGTCCTATATAAAAATACTATAGGTTTCTCTATAATTAGTTTCCTCTCTCTGTGGTATTTCAAAAAAAAGAAAAAAAGAACCCAGGTGCGCCAGGCGCCAGGCCAGCAGGCCCCATCGCCGAGGCCGCAGCCGACCAGCGCCGAGGTCGCCAGCCCAGCGCGCCGCACGCCCGAGCCGCCTCTGCTTCGGTCGCCCGATGGAACTCCCCCTCTCTCTCTCACTAACGCGCCGACCCCACCCCGTCTTCCTCCTCCCGCAAGCCATGCATGCGTATCCCGCACGCGCTCGCGCCGGCCGAGTCCGAGCCCTCGCTAAACCCTAGCCCGACTCGACCCCTCCCCAAGAAAGATGTCCAATAAATATTTATGCCTCTCCTCTCTTGATCCCCCTAAAACCCTAACCCCGAAACCCACCACCGCCCACGCGCTCGCCGAATGCATCTCGCCGCTGTCGCCTCGGTTCGCCGCCACTCCCGTCGCCGGTGAGCACTCTCTGCCCCTCCCAGCACCTTCACTCGAACCTCCACCTCCTCCCGCACCTCTTTGACATCCTCTCTTTGCCCAGGGATCGCCGGAGCCGCCGCCTTGAGCATCACCGCCCGTCGCCGGAGCTGGAGCTCACCAGGAGCTCTGTCGAGCTCGTGCCGCTCGCTACCGTTACCCTCGATCGCCGCTGAGATCACCACCGCCTCCGCCACACTCCTCCGCCTCGCCTCGATTGTCAGCGTACTCGGAACCAGGGTACCCAGACTTGCCTGTCTGCGGCCCATGTCGTGTTCCTGGTACGGCCCGGTAGGGCCCAGCTGATCGACCGTCTACTCAAGACCCTCGCAAGGGGGCCAGCCCTCGCGAGGAGATCGACCAAGACCCCCTCAGGGAGCGGCCTCACCTAGGCTGCTCCGGAGGGGCGACCAAGACCTCTCCCTAGAGTGGTCTCGGCTAGGCTGCTTTGGGAGGGCGGAGATCTCAAGGCAAGGGCTGCCTCGGGAGGAGGCAGTGACACAAGCCATGACGAACCGTGCCAGCGGGTGCCAGCACGCGCCAGTGGGCGCAGTTTCCATATGGGTGCAAAGGAGACCGCACAGGCGCAGGTTCCCGAGGGGCGAGACAAAGGTTTCCCCTTTGGTGCAACAAGACCGAAGACCGCAAGGACGGCAGGAAGGATGTCATCGCCGAGCCCACCACCGCGTCACCGCCTGCCCTCTTTGTAGGCGAAGACCACCTTTTGTCAAGATAGGAGCGTCCTTGTGTTCCCGCTCAAATGGCCGTTGTGGGATTCCCTTCCCGCCTAAACATTTCGGGGGGAAGAGGACCCTGGCCGCCTATATAAGTAGCTAGGGTTCCATCATAGAGAGGGGGGACCCATTGGGACTTAGACTAGCAAAGGAGCAAGAACATCCGCCTTCTCACCCTTCTTGAGATCGCCTCCTGAGCTCAGGAAACCACTGTACTTGTTCATACTCGAGCCCTCGCGAGGCTAATCCACTAAAGTAGGACGTAGGGTTTTACACCGCAAGGTGGCCTGAACCTAGGTAAACTCTTGTGTGCTCTACTTGTTTGCTTGCATTCCATTCCCACCACCAGGAGAAGAGCGAGGCGCTAGGTAGACATGTAGTAGGAGAGATCTTCATCACGCCCCTGTGTTCGAATCTTAAGGGTTTTGCGGAGCCCGAAATCCGACATTTGGCGCGCCAGGTAGGGGGCGTGTCGAAATCTCGCTTCTCCGACGACCTCGCTCCGCTCTTCTCCGTCGACCTCGTTTCACCGCCATGGTGGACACTCGCTGAGCACGCGCCGCCCACCGCGCCGCCAACGTCGCTCAGACGGCGCCCGCGGGTAACGGCGCACCACTCCGGCCCAACTTGCCGGTGGCCAACGCGGCCACGGACCCAGCCGTTCACGAGCAGCAGGACTCGTCGCTGCTGTTGTCCGTGCGACGCGAAGGCCGCATGGCACCCCCTTCACCTTCGCCGGCCGCGGCGGCGTCCTCGCTGGTCCGCCGCGGGCCGGTCTACCAGCAGCCTGCGCTACTGATGGTGCGGGAGCTCCTATGCTACCGTCCGTCGGACGACCTCTACGACGAGTGGCTCCACCGCATCACCGAGCTCGTCAACGCCGCCAGAGAGGCACCCACACCGACCCATTCCTCTCGCCCTCTGTCGCCCATGGTGGGGAACTAGGACCATGGCACTCTGCCCCCACCTCCACCGCGGGGCGCCGGCCAGGGGCTCAGGCGCGAGGCTCCACGGCGCGAACAGCCCCGCAGGGCCCCCGCGTGCGACGAGGAGAGCTGCCAGGTGGTCCCGCGCCCCCAGGCAGAAGCGCGCGTGCTCCCCGCTCAGCAGCACCAGAACCGCGCCCCACAAGAGGTGGTGGCGCCCGCACCCCAAGATCCAGCACCGCAGGCGCAGGGGGCGCCAGCAATCATGAGCGTGGTTGGATGCCACGCCCTAGCTCCTGAGCTACGGTGCGTCGTCTGGCCCAGCAAGTTCAAGCCGGATCTGCCTCCACGTTACGACGGCACCACCGACCCAATGGAGTTCCTCCAGCTCTACGAGCTCAGCATCGAGGCGGCGAACGGCACCGAGAAGGTCATGGCGAATTGGTTCCCCATGGCCCTCAAGGACGGTGCGCGCTCCTGGGTCCTAAACCTTCCTCCAGGATCCATCTCCTCCTGGGAGGAGCTTCGCGAGTGCTTCATCGCCAACTTCCAAGGTATCCGCGACCGAGCTCCAGCGGCCGCAGACCTGCGCCGCGTGAAGCAGCAGCCTAGGGAGACCCTGCGGAAGTACATCCAACGCTTCAACACTGTGCGCCTCAAGATCCCCAGGGTCTCCGACGAGGCCATCATCTCGGCGTTCTCTGACGGTGTCCGTGACGTCAGGATGAAGGAGGAGCTTGCCATCCACGAGGACCTGTGCACGGCCCTCGAGATGTTCAATCTCGCGGCGAAGTGCGCTAGGGCAGAGGAAGGCCGCCTCTCCCTCATGGAACTGCCTGAGGCGGAGGCCGACGACAAGAAGACCAGGGCGAAGGAAGCAAAGCGCAAGGGACCAGCTGTGCTGGCCGTGGAACCAGAAGTGAAGCGCGGCTGCGGCTACAACAACCCTCCAAGAGATAACCGTCCGTACTGCGTCTTCCATGATGTCCATAGCCATAACACCAACGACTGCCAAGAGCTCAGGGTGATGCGCAGCGGGCGCGTCGGGCAGCGCCCTGAGCACGACAACCGTGGCTACGGCCGCGGAGGAGGCTGTGGCGGAGGATGCTGGGATGGCAGGAACTCGTGCCAAGGATGGCATGATCAGCCTCGTGAAGACCGTTGGCAGGAGCAGCCTCGTGACGCCCCCTGGCGTGACCAGCCTCGTGAGGGTCGCCCTCAGGGCAACGCGGGCCTGCCTCCGCTGCTGCCACCGCCAAGAAGGAATGACAACGACCGCCAGGGAGACGAAGCGGGGGGCTTCCAAGAGCCACACGGGGTCGCGTGCATCCTGGGAGGAGCCCACGCTCCGGCTTCTCACCGCATCTTCAAGCAGTTCGCTCGTGAGGTGAACGCGGCGCTCCCCAGGCCCGACGCCGCGCGCAACCTCAGGTGGGCCAAGCAGATCATCGCCTTCGACCCCAAGGATTAGCTTAGGTGCACCGCCGCGCCGGGCACTCTCTCGATGCTCTGCACCCCGACCATCAGTAACGTCCGCGTGACCACGACCCTCATCGACGGTGGGGCAGGGCTCAACGTCCTCTCCGTCCAGATCTTCGAGACTCTTCAAGTACCCTACGATCAGCTGCACCCGACCAAGCCATTTTACGAAGTCACAGATGGCTCCACCCTCCCGATGGGGCAGGTCCGCCTCCCCGTCACCTTCGGCGACCGCGACAACTACCACACCGAGCTCATCGACTTCGACGTCGCCAACATCAACCTCCCGTACAACGCCATCCTAGGGTACCCGGCCCTCTCCAAGTTTATGGCGGTGACCCATCATGGCTACAACGTCCTCAAGATGCCTGGAAGTAGTGGAGTCATCACGATCGCCTGTGACAAGAAGGAAGCAGTGCGTTCTCTGGAGCGCTCCTACCAGACTGCGGCGATCGAGAGCTCCGACGGAGACGGAGCCGTCTTCACCATGATGACCGCCCCTAATAAGAAGAAGCAACTGCCCGACTCTCAGGCCTCGAGGGCTCCCGATGGCACCACTTCAGGCTCCGCGCTTGCTGACGAGGCGCCCTCCGCCCCTGCATAGGGAGGCGCGCCCGACGCCCCTCTCAGGACGGGCTCGGGGGCTCCCCTTAGGGGGACCCTGGACCTGGTCGTGAGGGAGGTGCCCGGGTACCACTCACGGGCGCGCCCCGCCGAGCGTCGTCATGAGCCCAGCGTGAGCCTCATAACGCTGGGGGCTCGGGACCCTATCGACCAAGCTACCAAGGAACCTTAGCCACCTACTCAAGACCCAAGCAACCAGTTTCGCGTCTGCATCGACATCCCGAGCCTCAACAGGGCTGCCGCCCAGGGCCTCTTCCAGCCGATGGCGGTCAGCTGGAGGAGGGACTTCCCCTCTGGCCTCCGCAATGCGGCCGCCACATACCAGCACTTCATACAAATAGGCCGTGGGGGCCCAGGAGGCTCAGCGGCAGGCGGTCCTGACGGAGCAGGAGCAGGACCCCGCGACCACTGAGGGCCTCCAGAGCCCCTGGGCCTTGGGAGCTCGGCTCTCCTCAGGAGCAACCTGCATGGCTCGCGTCTCCAGCTACCCCAAGTCCTCTTCAGCGGCAAGTACCAGGTGATGTCTCAGGTATTCCGTCGAGGGTGCCCCTCGGGCTGCATCATCCTCGAGCTGCTGGGGGCTTACCCCCCACAGCTGTCTCTTTTGGCGCATGAATCAGAACTGGTTGCTTCCTTTTGCATCATCTATATGGTTGGCACCCTCACCGCCACTAAGGTCATGAGCCCTTGTGAGCCCTCCGCGACCGCCCCATGATTAAGGACTGGCACGACGTCTGTGCTCGGGTCTGTCCCTGCAGCGTCGCTAAACCCAAGGGCTGAGCTCTGTCTCGCGAGCCATTCCCGTGACGTCACCTCCTATGGTCCTTGGTGCCTTGTTCTCGCATGGGCTAATCGTTGGTGGGTAAGTAGGGGCCCGTGGCTAGTGCCTCGCTCCCGCGGGAACCGCGCGCCGGTTGTTTATCTTTTGGACTATAGCATGAGAAGACTGGGCACGGCGTCTGTGCTCGGGTCCGTCCCTGCAGCGTTGATAAATCCAACGGCTGAGCTCTATCTTATGGGCCGGTCCCGCTAACGTCACCTCCTGGGGTCATTGGTGCTGCGGCCTTCTCATGCAATGCCCTCTGGAGATGCATTCGGCGCATGTCTAGGCAACCCATCTCTTTTCACGTTTTGCAGAAGAAGACTTAGGGGCAACCCGCCTCAGGCACACCCCGCCTGAGGGTAGGGTCTCGTGAGTGATGCGTAAGCTCGCGAGAACTTCCTCAGAGTCGTTCATCTCGGCCTGAGGAGGGCCCATATACACCCTGGCTGTCCCGCCGTGCAAGCCACGTGTCCGGACGGGTTGTACATGCCCGGGAGTCTCTCCCGGTGGGAGGCTCCCCTCCCACGATCTAGTGGAAGTGCTTAGCTCCGCGCTGGCAAGACCGAGGAGCGGTTGTGCCCACGAACCAGTGGAAGCACCAAGCTCCGCGCTGGCCAATACAACCGAGGAGCGGTTATGCCCACACTCCGCGCAAGTGTGGTAGCTCTATGCTCCGCGCTAGTTATAAACAACTGAGGGCGGCCCCCAGCGGTCGCACCAACCTCAGGGAGCTTTTCAGCTCACGACGCTCACAGCTTCTCCTTGGAAGGGTATCGCGAGGGGCTAGGCACGGGGGCTATGCTCAGGTCACGCCTGGCAGACGCCACCCTACCAGGTGCCCAGACACCTGGCTTTCTCGCGCCCCCATCCTAGGCGAAGGCTCGTGAGCAAGGTATGGTGCTCGTTCTCCCTCATGAGAGCCGTTCATACGTCAAGGGGGACCCATGGGCATCGCGACCGAGGGGCCTCACTAGTCACGTAGCCCCTCACTCCTTGGGCCCGGTGCTCAACGGCGGTCGAGGTATGCGCGGGGCTGGGACCTACCGATGCAGAACGCAAACGGTTCGCTTGAGCGTTAAGGGGGACCCCTGGGCATCATGACCCAGGGGCCTCACTAGTCACTTAGCCCCTCATTCCTTGAGCCTGCCCTGGTGACCCAGAGGGCTCAATGGCGATCGAGGTATGCGCGGGGCTGGGCCCTGCCGACACAGAGCACTTAAGCAAACATGAATGGAAGCAAGCATGGAAATCATAGAATTCAAAGCCTAGCTATTACAATAAAGCTCAAGTTCATCAAATTCAAACAAGTCTCACGCCTCCTCAAGGCACTCGCATTCTCCTCAGCAGGAACAGGTCAGGCATCGCCGGACGCGCCGGCATCAGCTTCCGCCTCTTCAGAAGCATCAGCAGCAACCGGAAGGAACGTCTCCACTAGCTCTTTGACCTTCTCCGCCACACACTCAGCAGCCGCGCCCCCAGGCTCATAGCCAGCGGCTGGGATAGCGTGGCCAGGTCGAAGCTAGGGTCACGAAGGAAGAAATGGCCCCACACCTGCGCCAAGGCAGAGGTTAGAAGCGACCGGCCCTCAGTATCAGCTAACTGACCGATTGCAGATGCCACGTCGCCCAGGGCCTTCACGAGTGCAACTAGGAGCCCGGTGGCGCCATCCTCCGGGGTGGCCAGCGGCTCTTCAAACCCCTCCCCGTAGGTGATCCGCAGCAGCCTGCGGGCCTCGAGCTTGAAGGCGGCGAGGGCCTCACGTCCCACAATCGCCGCCTGCTCCGAGGCTTTGAGGGCGTCCTCCCTGGCCTTCAGCTTGTCCTCGCGCTTGTCTTGGGATGCATTGGCTTCCTCGGCCTCTGTCTTCAGCTTCTCCAGGCTCGCGCGGTCGGCGAGCTACTCCTCCTGCAACCGCGATGTCTCGGCCTTCTCGCCCTGGAGCTCCTTCTCCAACCTCTCAAGCTCCAGGGCGTGCTTCGCGCTCTCCTCACGAAGGGTCTTAAGCTCGTCCTCCGCCTCCTGATGACGCTTCTCGGAGGACGCTGCCTGGGCTTCCGCGGTCTCCCACGCCCGTGCAGCCGAGGCAGCCTTCCCCCGACCCTCAGCGATGGCCGCCGAAGCCTGACTCCAGGTGGCCTGCATGGACTCCTCCGCTTGCAGCCATCCCGAGAGTAGGCCCAAGTGGGCGTCCACCGCACGGTCATCACCGTCCCGAAAGACAACGCGGAGCTGGTTCAGCGCAGTGAAGGCCACCTCCAAGGCCTCGGGACCAGATCTCACATGCTGACGAGGGGGCGCCACCACGATCGCCCGCTTGGCTGAGGGCTGGGGGGCTCTTACCGGATTCTGGGCCGCTCACCTCCTGGCCTTGACCACGGCATCACGACCTGGCATACCAGCGACTACCAAATCCTGCCTAGAAACTAGGTCTCGCAGGTGTGGGGAACTAAGCTACCGCAGGGACGGAAGAGAAGGAAGGTCTTGCTTTAACAAAAGATCTCATGAGGAACCCGGGTTTATGACGCTTGTTTGGCAGCAAACAAAGGTTGCAAACATTTACACACCCTCGGGGGGCCGTTCATGGTTGCCTTGCAGGGACCAAGCAAAAGAAAGCCGCCTCCGAAGGAGTGACGCCCGAGCTCCTTCAGCGGCGACGACGGTCGAAGGGCGCCGCATCCCTCCGGCGGCGAGGGCGGCGGCTCGTAGCTCTCGTCAGAGCTTGAGGCCGTCGCAGGAGAAGTGGAGCTGCTACTAGGGGAGTCGGGGGCGGAGCCAACGGCAAACAGTTATCCCCAGGCCTCGGCGCCTAGGAAGCACCGGAAATGGTCATCGGCCAGCCCCTCCTCTTCGCTGCACGCTCGTCGCCGGCCATCCTCCCCGAAGACTTTGAAGGTCAGTGAAGCCAGCCCATCTAGCCTGAAGTGAAGAACGTGCCTCCCGGCAAGGGCGCATGCGTGGCGCACCACGCCCCAACCCTAGGTCATGTAGACCTGGCTAGAGGAAATCACCTCCACGTCGACGTACGAATGGGGGAGATGGCATCCATCATGCCGAAGCTGCATCGTCACTCGTCGTGGGCCGGAAGCACCTCCCTCAGACACGGGGGGAGGAGGATCCAAGTGTGCGGGGGAGCTCCCGCCCACACGACGAGCTCACGGACGTCATCCTCAGCATGGGGCAGCGGCGAGAGGCGTGGCGTCACTCGCCCCGCCGGGCGGTCACCTGCGCCGCCCCCGTTGCCGTCGTCCGCGCCGCGCACGACCGTCATCGGGGCGGCCGTATGAGGCGGAAGCCCTGGTGGCGCCCGCATACACCACGTGCGAGCATCCGCCGGCCTCCGAGGCGCCCTCGGCGAATCACGGCGCCTCTTCTTCGGCGAGAGCTGCTCGGGCTCTACCACCGGGTCCTTCCCCTTCTCTGCGGCGGAAAACCTACGAATCGGTGCCATCGAAAAGCCCTCGCCGGAGGAGGAGGAACTGGGGTTTTGGCCTGGAATAGTCAAACGAGCCGGGGTGGCATTTTGTCCCCCATTTATAGACTAAGAAGGTAAATCGCCAGCCACTCGCGCGCGGGCACGCCGGTTCTGTCACCCGCACCAAGGAGTTGTCAAGTCACATGGTTACCAAGGCTGCGTGGGGAGTGGAGTCGACACGTCCCATCCAACCATCACGCGCGGGCCTGGCTCGCAGTCTTTGGGGCCCGCGGCGCTTTTTCCTCACCTAGGCTTCGCCCAGAAGCCAACTACGTGCGCGCCTTGGGCCCGGGGGCTACTGTCGGCGTACTGGGAACCAGGGTACCCAGACTTGCCTGTCTGTGGCCCACGTCGTGTTCCTGGTATGGCCTGGTAGGGCCCAGCTGATCGACCGTCCGCTCAAGACCCTCGCGAGGAGAATGACCAAGACCCCCTCAGGGAGCGGCCTCACCTAGGCTTCTCCGGAGGGGCGACCAAGACCTCTCCCTAGAGTGGCCTCGGCTAGGCTGCTTCGGGAGGGCGGAGATCTCAAGGAAAGGGCTGCCTCAGGAGGAGGCAGTGACGCAAGCCGTGACGAACCATGCCAGCGGGCGCCAGTGCACGCCAGCGGGCGCAGTTTCCATATTGGTGCAAAGGAGACCGCACAGGCGCAGGTTCCCGAGGGGCGAGACAAAGGTTTCCCCTTTGGTGCAACAAGACCGAAGACCGCAAGGACGGCAGGAAGGATGTCATCGCCGAGCCCACCACCGCGTCACTGCCTGCCCTCTTTGCAGGCGAAGACCACCTTTTGTCAGGATAGGAGCGTCCTTGTGTCCCCGCTCAAATGGCCGTTGTGGGATTCCCTTCCCGCCTAAACATTTCAGGGGGAAGAGGACCCTGGCCGCCTATATAAGTAGCTAGGGTTCCATCATAGAGAGGGGGGACCCATTGGGACTTAGACTAGCAAAGGAGCAAGAACATCCGCCTCCTCACCCTTTTGAGCTCGCCTCCTGAGCTCAGGAAACCACTGTACTTGTTCATACTCAAGCCCTCACAAGGCTAATCCACTAAAGCAGGATGTAGGGTTTTACACTGCAAGGTGGCCAGAACCTGGGTAAACTCTTGTGTTGCTCTACTTGTTTGCTTGCTTGCATTCCATTCCCACCACCAGGAAAAGGGCGAGGCGCTAGGTAGACATGTAGTGGGAGAGATCTTCGTCACGCCCCTGTGTTCGAATCTTAAGGGTTTTGCGGAGCCCGAAATCCGTGTCACAGCCCTAGAATACCCGAGTGTAATAGTTGCATCACTGAGCACGCATCATGTTAAATTCAAGAAATTGAAATGAGGAATATTCAAAGCCTCAGAAATTATTTTAAAAGAAGGGCAAGAACCCTTTAAATTGCATTCAGTGATTCCAACTTGCCCTAAAAATAGTTTTGAGAATTTTGGCCAGGTTTATATACCTAACCAAAATTTTGGAACATTTTTCAGGAATAATTTGGTCTCTGAATTTAAAACAATATTCTATTTGAATTTGAAAATATATTCAAATATATATGGGATATATTTTCAAATGCTCTGTGATGATTTATGTGCCTCTGGAAAAGTCCATGAAGCAACATAAAAATACTCAGAGGTTGTTTTGGCATTGTTGAATTTTGTTTGAATTCAAAACAGTGGCAAAAGATTAAATAAAAGAAAAACAGAAGGAAAATAAAATAGAACAGAAAGTCACCTATAGCTCACCTTTGTGGCCTGTTACTGAAGCACCTGGCCCAACTCCTGTCCTAGCCCAGCCCACTAGGGGCAAGGAGGTCTTCTTCCTCCTCCTGCCAGAAAGATGCAGTGTGTGGTCGCTGCGCGCGTGCACGCGCCTAGCCAGCTCCACCCTGCCTGCGTCATCCCTGACTCGCCCAAGGCTGCCATGACACCCCTGGAACCCCCTAGGCCTCCTCCTCGAGCTCATCCCCTCCCCTGGCTCTCTCTCTCTCACCAACCGAGCGCCGTCGTCGGCGCCGCTCGTCGTTGCCATAGCCACAGCCACCGCCTCGCCTCCCTGACGAGTCCAAGAGCTTCGACAAGTCTCCCTCGTCCTCTCCGTCAAGTCAAGAGATGCCGGGCGCCCTGTGTCGTCGCCATTGACATCATGTTCATCCTTGGGTGCCGACAATCGCCGCTGTGGCTCCGACGTCGTCCAAGCCTCCCCCGAGCTTGCGGACCCCTCTGTTAGATCCGCTGTGAGCTTCTGCATCGAACCCCTCTCTCCCCTCGCTCGATTGCTTCCTCCTACGCCATTGCCCTCGCGGCCGAGAGCTTGGCTCCGCCGGCCATGTCGTCACCGTGGCCACCGTCACCTAGGGCCACAACCAAGCACACCACCGTGCTCAGAGCAATGCCAGAAGCCCAAAACCCACACCCACTGCTCCTGCCGTCCACCGCACCCCCGTTTTCATCGTGGCCGAACTCCGGCTGCCGCCTCTATGCTCGTCATCGTCGTTTCCAGTGACCCCGAGGCCTCCCGATCGCTCTGCTGGACGTGGTCGAGCGCGGGCTACCTTCTGGTGGTCTCCGCGCGTCCAGCCACCGCTCGTAGCGCAAGTCCGGCGAGTTGCCACCGCGGTTTTGGTCACCTTCGGCCAAACTCCGGCGACTACCGACGTGGCCATCATTAGCACTAATATCTGCCAGCTAACCACCCCACATCCACTGACAGTGGGCCCCGCATCGAGTCAAAGCACGAGTCAACGCGGGATTAGCGCCTCTGTCACTGATCAGTGGGCCCGACAGGTCAGGTTTGACCTGGACCGAGCCAGTTGACCTTCTGACGTCACTGTTGACCTTGCTGACGCCATAAAGCTTTTCTGGCATTTTCAATAACCAGGAAATTCCAGAAAATAGTTAAAACTTCAAAAAATCATAGAAATTAAACCGTAACTCCAAATGAAATAATTTATATATGAAAAATTATCAGAAAAATATGAAGAATCTGTTTATTCCATGTTCATGCATGTTTGAGCAAGTTAACATCACCAACTAGGACAATTCATGTTTATGGAATATATGGTATGTAGTTTTGGAGTTGGAATTTGCTATATGTTTGAATTCCACTTCAATTAATATGACTAACTGTTGCATTAGGTGAATTCAGTACCTTAACATGCCATGATCATACATCATGTTTGTTGCATTGCGTTGATTGTGTTCCCTCTTGTTTGCCGGTGTTTGTCCCCTCACAGTAGACGTGGTTTCGACGATGTGATCGGTGACACCGATGAAGAGCTATACTATCTTCAGAAGTGCCAGGCAAGCAAACCCCGTTATTCCTTCCGATACAATCCCACTCTCTCGCTCATGCTCTCTTTTACTGCATTAGGACAACAACAATTCAACTGTTACATGCTGCGGTAGTTGAACCCCTTTCCTCTGCATGACCTGTCATTGCCACAGTAAATAGATGAAACCCACTAGCATGAGTAGGATTTGTTTGAGCCCTGATGTGCCTACTCATTCATGCTTGTTTGTCATGCCTGCTATTGCATAGAGTTGTGTCAGGTCTGATTCATCGGGGATGAATCGGAGGTGTGTGAACATGTCCTACTGTGTGTGAACACGATTTGGTAAAGGTAGCGGTGAGAGGCCATGTAGGAGTACATGGTGGGTTGTCTCACTAAAACTGTCCTCAGGAACTAAGTTCTGTGTTTGTGATCCATGAAACAGCTACTACCACACATTGGGCCCTGAAATATGACCCCGCTCGACTTACTGACCCCTCTCGTCCTCTGTCCAGGAGTTGCAACTAGTTTCTGGTGTTTATAGGTTATGTGTTGGCGGCCGTGCGTAGCGCTGACCCTAGGGGTGGGCTATGATGCGGTAGATACACCGTGGCCGGGTATGTCGGGCGCCCGTTTGGCATCTCGGGACCCTGTACACATCGTTTGGGTCGTTGAGGACACCCCGACCGGATTTCCTTGCGGATGGAACCCGAATAGGCGATAAACCTGGACTAGAGACTTGTGCGGTTACTCAGGTCATGGTCTACACCCACGTCGGCTTTCTCTTGAAGTCTGTCGAGCACATGTCGTGTGCAGAAGCTAAGTGGTGGAAACATGTGTGACGAAGTACACCCCTGCAGGGTATAAAACTATTCGAATAGCCGCGTCCGCGATAAAGGACTTTTGGGTTGCCTATAACAGTTCATAGACAAGTGAAAGTGGATACTCTAAAATGCGCAAGATAAGCGTGAGTGCTATGGATGGCGTTCTCGTAGGGAGACGGGAGCGGATCCATAGTGGTGTATTGATATGGTGAATATGTGGACTCGTGTGCGCCACCTCAAAAGAGTTACTTGCAGTCGTAGTTTAAGATAGCCACCGAGTCAAAGCTGGCTTGCTGCAGTTAAACTCCACCACCCCCCTTGTTGATACCGATGCATATGTAGCTAGTTCTGATGTAAGTCTTGCTGAGTACTTTTGTACTCACGTTTGCTTAATTTATGTTTTGCAGAGATACTTCAGTCTCGCTAGTAGTTTCACGTGGACTTCGACGTTTAGCTTGATACCTCAGCTACGATCTTGTGCCCTCGGCAGGATCTGGTAGATAGTCAGGCTTGTTAGCCTTTTTCATTTGTAGATGTCTGTACTCAGACATGTTAAGCTTCCGTATGTGCTTTGATTTGTATGCTATGATTGTTGGGTCATGAGACCCATGTTTGTAGTATCTCGCTCCTCGGAGCCTAATGAATAAATATTTGAGTCGTAGAGTTATGTTGTGATGCCATGTTGTATTTACACATATCGAGCATATTGTGTGTATGATTGAAATGCTTAGTATGTGTGGGATCCGACAATCTAGTTGTTTATCCTTGGCAGCCTCTCTTATGGGGAAATGTAGTCTAGTGCTTCCATGAGCCATAGTAGTCGGCTACAGCCGGGTTCACCGGAGTCTTGCTAGCCCAACACTACTGCTTAGGACACTTGACTGGCCGGCATGTGTTTCACTTCGTTCCTATGTCTGTCCCTTCGGGGAAATGTCACGCGGTGACATCCGGAGTCCTGCCTAGCCTGCTAAAGCCCGGATTCACACGCTGCTGACCGGCATGCTTGATGTGATTCATGTATGCCCGTCCCCATAGGTTGGTGCCACTTTGGGTTCGTGACTAGCCACGTCGTCCTGGGTTCTCTGTCATATGGATGCTAGCGACACTATCATATACGTGAGCCAAAAGGCGCAAACGGTCCCGGCCATGGTAAGGCGATACCCGTGGGAATACCGTGCGTGAGGCCGCAAAGTGATATGAGGTGTTACCGGCTAGATCGATGTGACTTGGAATCGGGGTCCTGACAATCCGACACCGACGTCTCTGCTGTTGCCCCGGACCACCAGAGCCGCTGCGCCATCGCCGCCCGAGCCGCCGTCGTCCGTCATTGCCGTCGAGTTCGCTGTAAGCCACCGGAACTCCTGTCCACCGTTAGATCTAGCATGTATGGCCTAGATTAGATCACACGAAAGGTTAGGTTTTTTTAATAGTTCGGTCTTTTCTCGGTTTAGTTACGATTTTTTAATTGATCGAACCGGTCGGTTATTCTGTTTAGCCACGGGCGCGTTTTAGTTAGTTTTTGCCTGAGCATTAGATAGGCCCAGTAGCGCCTGTTTTGTTTTAGTTTTAATTTTAGTTTCTATTTTTTAAAAACAGAATAGTCTTGTTCTTGTAAAATCTACATCTTTTAGGTTATTTATTATTTTTAGTTGATTCTTTTTTTCTTAGTTTACAAATTTCCTATAGTTTCTGTAGAAAATAGTTTCGGCTATGTTTTAGTTAAAAAAATTGTTTTATATTAGTTTTAGTCAGATTAGTATTTCTTCTATAAAGTGAGTTAGGATTATTTTATTTTAGTGATTCTTTTTTGTCACTGATTTGTTTTAACCTTGCCTAGCAGTAGGATTAATTTGGGTATTTATAGTTTTTATTAAAAATAGTTTTACTCGAAAACAAGCTTTTCTAGTTTTGTTAGCTTGCTGCTGTGTTAATTATTTTCAAAATTTATTTTTAACTCTGTTATATTTTTACTTCTGATTTGTTTTGGTAGTTGTAGAGGGTGAAATTTTATTTACAGAAAAAATAAAATGTTTTATTTCTTTTTCTTACTAGTTTTGTTTTAAGCATAATTAGAGTTTTAATTTAGCTTTTTATTTGTTTCTTTTTGCAAATAAAATTTTATGAAAAATACCTTCTGTTAACCTAGTTGTTTTACTTTGTATTTTTCTTTTAATTTATTAGTTTAGTGTTTTAATTGTTGTTAAGTTTTTACTTAGGATAAAACTATTTTGTGGTATGTCTTAGAGTTTTCTTTAGTAGTTTTGTTGTGTAGTTTTCCTTTGTTTTTATTTGGTGTCCCTTGTTGTTTTGCAATTTTTTTGTTGGTTTATTATGAGTGTTAGAATTGCTTGCTAGTATGTTTGCTTATGAATGCTATGTTTGACTATATAGATTTTCAACGGAGCGACGAATAGTTCTACTAAGTAATTATTCTGAGAGTGGTGTTATCTTCATCAAGTAATACCAGGCAAGTTCACTTTGACCATGTTTTTCGTACCTATGTTTTATTTGCATGCAGTAGCACCCTTTCAATACTCCCTCCAGTAGTGATATTGATTTCTTGTAGTTGAGTAGAATGCATGAGGTAGGAACCCATCTCCATGTTATCAAGCCCGGGACGTTTTATAGTTTTAATGCTACGCTATAGTAGACAGGTTTGGTATGAGTGCATGAGAGTGGTGTGAAGAAGGAGGACTCTACGTCAATGGCGACAACTTCATGATGGCACCGGCAAGGACTGCATCTTCAGGACTCCTCAAGATTTCGAGACTCGAGACAAGAATTAAAAATACACACTACTAGGTGAAGGACGGTTGACGGGCACCCTGGAGAAACCAGTGGTTGGCCGGGATGCATGGAGAAGCGCCATGACATCTTGTGGAAAGCTTCACCCAGACTCAAAGAGACGGAAGAATACTTCATGCCTGGAAGCTTACATGTGCAACCGCAAGTCACTATGGACTCTGGCTTGGTTGACCTTAGTTGTGACTCTGGCTGGGACGATGCTAGCAGATGTAGAACTACGGTAGGATTGGATGAGCACCGGACAGTGGTCAGAGGAACTCTTCGGAAGACCATGTTTCGGTCATCTTGTTCTCAAACACCCTGAAGTGCGAGAATGTAAAGAGAGGGATCGAATCATGCGGGTAAAGTGTACAAACCTCTGCAGAGGGTTAAAACCTAATCTATTAGCCGTGTCCCCGGTTAAGGACAATTTGAGCCTCTGGACTTGGATCTATCTCGGAACTCTCAACACCGGACTGATAACATAATTGTGGGCAACACTATGATGATATGGGCTATGAGACATCGGTTGGTGGAACCATGTCATGATAGAAAACTCCCAGTATAGACTCCTTATACTACTTTGTTGTAGGGAAAATAAAACCAGCTTTTATTTAAAACAAAACTCAGACACAGAGCCACAAAGCCATATTGCATATAGTATAGTTTTATCATCTGTTTTTCTTATAGTGATCTTGCCGGTACATTCAATGTACTGACCTACACTGCTGGAACGTCTCATGTTGCAGATATGTTTCTTTCGATGAGTAAGAGTACAGTACAGGGTCACGGTCTACACTCAACTTGCCGATGGCGTTGATGGGACTCCAAACCCGTTGATTGTTTCCGCTGACACTTATAAGGTATATATCAGTTTTGCGTTAATTATACATGTGATTTCCCTTTGATATATACATTGATGTACTGTGTGTGCCAGCATACTGATCCAGGGATGGCACAGATACACAGAGGCTTGACCGTCTGAGGTCGGGTCGCTACATGTATGTCTTGCCGTGCGTATCTGCTGTGAAAATGGGATATCACGTGATTCACTTGATGTATGTTTTGGTGATCAACTTGCGGGTTCCGCCCATGAACCTATGCATAGGGGTTGGCACACGTTTTCATCGTGATTCTCCGATAGAAACTTTGGGGCACTCTTTGAGGTTCTATGTGTTGGTTGAATAGATGAATCTGAGATTGTGTGATGCATATCGTATAATCATACCCACGGATACTTGAGGTGACATTGGAGTATCTAGGTGACATTAGGGTTTTGGTTGATTTGTGTGTTAAGGTGTTATTCTAGTACAAACTCTAGGGCTGTTTGCGACACTTACAGGAATAGCCCAACGAATTGATTAGAAAGAATAACTTTGAGGTGGTTTCGTACCCTACCATAATCTCTTCGTTCGTTCTCCACTATTAGTGACTTTGGAGTGACTCTTTGTTGCATGTTGAGGGATAGTTATGTGATCCAATTATGTTATTATTATTGAGGGAACTTGCACTAGCAAAAGTATGAACCCTAGTCCTTGTTTCAACGCATTGCAATACCGTTTACGCTCTCTTTTATCATTCATTACCTTGCTGTTTTTATATTTTCATATTACAAAAACTATTATCTACTATCCATATACCACTTGTATCACCATCTCTTCGCCTAACTAGTGCACCTATACAATTTACCATTGTATTGGGTGTGTTGGGGACACAAGAGACTCTTTGTTATTTGGTTGCAGGGTTGCTTGGGAGAGACCATCTTCATTCTATGCCTCCTACGGATTGATAAACCTTAGGTCATCCACTTGAGGGAAAATTGCTACTGTCCTACAAACCTCTGCACTTGGAGGCCCAACAACGTCTACAAGAAGAAGGTTGTGTAGTAGACATCAAGCTCTTTTCTAGCGCCGTTGTCGGGGAGGTGAGTGCTTGAAGGTATATCTTTAGATCTTGCAATCGAATATTTTTGTTTCTTGTTTTAGCACTAGTTTAGTTTATAAAAGAAAATTAGAAAAAAATGGAATTGAGTTTGCCTCATACGCTTCATGTTTTTAATATCTTTCGTGAGTATGATGGAAAGGAAAATTGTGCCAAAGTGTTAGAGGAATAATGCATTAAAATGTTTGGCACTAAATATTTAAATGATGAGCATGATTGAAATGTTGTTAGTATGAATTCCTTGAATATCTATGATGCTAATGATATGCAAAGCCACAAGCTTGGGGAAACTATGTTCGATGAAGATGATATTTTTTGTCCCCCAAGCTTTGATGAGCAAATTTACTATGATGAAAGCACGCCTCCTATCTATGATAATTATTGTGATGACACGTATTCTTTAAAGAATAATGATAACCATGAAACTTGTCATCTTGATCTTAATTTTCAATCACATGATAGTTATTTTGTTGAGTTTGCTCCCACTATCATTCACGAGAAGAAATTTGCTTATGCGGAGAGTAATAAAAATTCTATGCTTGTAGATCATGAAAAGAATGCTTTAGATGCTGGTTATATTGTTGAATTCATTCATGTTGCTACTGAAAATTATTATGAGGGAGGAACAAATGCTTGTAGGAATTGCAATAATATCAAGTTTCCTCTCTATGTGCTTAAAGTTTTGAAGTTATGCTTGTTTTGCTTTCCTATGCTAGTTGATAATTGTTCCCATAAATTTTTTGCTCACAAAATCCCTATGCATAGGAAATGGGTTAGACTTAAATGTGTTAGCAATATGCTTCATGATGCTCTCTTTATGTTTCAATTCTTATCCTTTATATGAGCATCATTGAAATTAGCATGCCTAGCTAGGGGCGTTAAACGATAGCGCTTGTTGGGAGGCAACCAAATTTTATTTTGGTTCCTTGCTTTTTGTTCCAGTTTATTAATAAATAATTCATCTAGCCTATGTTTAGATGTGGTTTTATGCTTTTAATTAGTGTTTGTGCCAAGTAGAACCTTTGGGAAGACTCGGGGAAAGTCTTTGCGATCTTGCTGTAAAAAACAGAAACTTTAGCGCTCACGAGAATTGCTTCCATTCTTTATTGGAGAGTGATATTTAGTTAATTCTTTTTTAATATGATTAATAGATAAATTCATCAGGCCCAAAATTTATTTTAGAATTTTTGGGGTTCTAGAAGTTTGCGTTAGTTACAGATTACTACAGACTGTTCTGTTTTTGACAGATTCTGTTTTTCATGTGTTGTTTACTTATTTTGATGAATCTATGGCTAGTAAAAGAGTTTATAAACTGTAGAGAAGTTGGAATAAAGTAGGTTTAACACCAATATAAATAAATAATGAGTTCATTACAGTACCTTGAAGTGGTGTTTTGTTTTCTTTCGCTAACGGAGCTTACGAGTTTTCTGTTAAGTTTTGTGTTGTGAAGTTTTCAAGTTTTGAGTAAAGATTCGATGGATTATGGAATAAGGAGTGGCAAGAGCCTAAGCTTGGGGATTCCCAGGGCACCCCAAGTAAATATTCAAGGACAACCAAGAGCCTAAGCTTCGGGATGCCCCGGAAGGCATCCCCTCTTTCGTCTTCGTTCATCGGTAACTTTACTTTGAGCTATATTTTTATTTACCACATGATATGTGTTTTGCTTGGAGCGTCATTTTATTTTATTTAGTTTTGCTTGCTGTTTGAATAAAATACCAAGATCTGAAATTCTTAAATGTTAGAGAGTCTTCACATAGTTGCATAATTATTCCACTACTCATTGATCTTCACTTATATCTTTCGGAGTAGTTTGTCATTGCTCTAGTACTTCACTTATATCTTTTAGAGCACGGTGGTGGTTTTATTTTTAAGAAATAATTGATCTCTCATTCTTCACTTATATTATTTTGAGAGTCTTTAGAACAGCATGGTAGTTTGCTTTGGTTATGAAACTAGTCCTAATATGATGAGCATCCAAGAGGGATATAATAAAAACTTCATATAGAGTGCATTGAATACTAAGAGAAGTTTGATACTTGATGATTGTTTTGAGATATGGAGGTAATAATATCAAAGTCGTGCTAGTTGAGTAGGTGTGAATTTGAGGAATACTTGTGTTGAAGTATGCAAGTCCCGTAGCATGCACGTATGGTAAACGTTGTGTAACAAATTTGAATCATGAGGTGTTATTTGATTGTCTTCCTTATGAGTGGCGGTCGGGGGCGAGCGATGGTCTTTTCCTACCAATCTATCCCCCTAGGAGCATGCGCATAATGCTTGGTTTTTGATGACTTGTAGATTTTTGCAATAAGTATGTGAGTTCTTTATGACTAATTTTGAGTCCATGGATTATACGCACTCTCACCCTTCCATCATTGCTAGTCTCTTCGGTACCATGCATTGCCCTTTCTCACATTGAGAGTTGGTGCAAACTTCGCCGGTGCATCCAAACCCCGTGATATGATACGTTCTTTCACACATAAACCTCCTTATATATTCCTCAAAACACCCACCATACCTACCTATTATGGCATTTCCATAGCCATTCCGAGATATATTACCATGAAACTTTCCACCATTCTGTTTATCATGACACATTCATCATTACCATATTGCTTAGCATGATCATGTAGTTGACATAGTATTTGTGGCAAATCCATCGTTCATAATTCTTTCATACATGTCACTCTTGGTTCATTGCATATCCCGGTACACCACCGGAGGCATTCATATAGAGTTATCTTTTGTTCTAGCATCGAGTTGTAATCATTGAGTTGTAAATAAATAGAAGTGTGATTATCAACATTTTCTAGAGCATTGTCCCAAGTGAGGAAGTAAATAAAAAAAAGAGAGAGAAAGGCCATAAAAAAGGAGAAGGCCCAATAAAAGAGAAAGGCCATAAAAAAAGAGAAGGCCCCAAAAAATGAGAGAAAAAGAGAGAAGGTACAATGCTACTATCCTTTGCCACACTTGTGCTTCAAAGTAGCACCATAATACTCATGATAGAGAGTCTTTTGTTTTGTCACTTCCATATAGTAGTGGGAATTTTTCATTATAGAACTTGGCTTGTATATTCCAACAATGGGCCTGCTCAAGTGCCCTAGGTCTTCGTGAGCAAGCAAGTTGGATGCACACCCACTTAGTTTTTTTGTTGAGCTTTCATACATTTATAGCTCTAGTGCATCCGTTGCATGGAAATCCCTACTCCTTGCATTAACATCAACCGATGGGCATCTCCATAGCTCATTGATTAGCCTCGTTGATGTGAGACTTTCTCCTTTTTGTCTTCTCCACATAACCCCCATCATCATATTCTATTCCGCCCATAGTGCTATGTCCATGGCTCGCGCTCATATATTGCGTGAAAGTTTATAGATTTGAGATTACTAAAGTATGAAACAATTGCTTGGCTTGTCATCGGGGTTGTGTATGATGAGAGCATTCTTGTGTGACGAAAATGGAGCATGACTAAACTATATGATTTTGTACGGATGAACTTTCTTTGGCCATGTTATTTTGAGAAGACATGAATGCTTAGTTAGTATGCTTGAAGTAATATTATTTTCATGTCAATATTAAACTTTTGTCTTAAATCTTATGGATCTGAATATTCTTGCTACAATAAAGAGAAATACATGATGAATATGTTAGGTAGCATTCCACATCAAAAATTCTATTTTTATCATTTACCTACTCGAGGACGAGCAGGAATTAAGCTTGGGGATGTTGATACGTCTCCAACGTATCTATAATTTTTGATTGTTCCATGCTATTATATTATCAACCTTGGATGTTTTATATGCCTTTATATGCTATTTTATATGATTTTTGGGACTAACCTATTAACCTAGAGCCCAGTGCCAGTTTCTGTTTTTTCCTTGTTTTAGAGTATCGCAGAAAAGGAAAATCAAACGGAGTCCAATTGACCTGAAACTTCACGGAACTTATTTTTGGAAGGAAAGCAACCCGGGAGACTTGGAGTCCACGTAAGGGAAGCAACGAGGAAGCCACGAGGCAGGGGGCGCGCCCACCCCCTGGGCGCGTCCTCCACCCTCGTGGCCCCCTCGTGGCTCCCCTGACGTACTTCTTCCGCCTATATATCTCCATATACCCTAAAACGATCAGGGAGCACAATAGATTGGGAGTTCCGCCATTAGAAGCCTCCGTAGCCACCAAAAACCAATCTAGACCCGTTCCGGCACCCTGCCGGAGGGGGCAATCCCTCTTCGGTGGCCATCTTCATCATCCCAGTGCTCTCCATGACGAGGAGGGAGTAGTTCTCCCTCGGGGCTGAGGGTATGTACCAGTAGCTATGTGTTTGATCTCTCTCTCTCTCTCTCGTGTTCTTGATTTGGCATGACCTTGATGTATCATGAGATTTGCTATTATAGTTGGATCTTATGTTTCTTCTCCCCCTCTACTCTCTTGTAATGGATTGAGTTTCCCCGTTGAAGTTATCTTATCGGATTGAGTCTTTAAAGATTTGAGAACACTTGATGTATGTGTTGCCGTGCGTATCTGTGGTGACAATGGGATATCACGTGATTCACTTGATGTATGTTTTGGTGATCAACTTGCGGGTTCTGCCCATGAACCTATGCATAGGGGTTGGCACACGTTTTCATCGTGATTCTCCGATAGAAACTTTGGGGCACTCTTTGAGGTTCTATGTGTTGGTTGAATAGATGAATCTGAGATTGTGTGATGCATATCGTATAATCATACCCACGGATACTTGAGGTGACATTGGAGTATCTAGGTGACATTAGGGTTTTGGTTGATTTGTGTGTTAAGGTGTTATTCTAGTACAAACTCTAGGGCTGTTTGTGACACTTATAGGAATAGCCCAACGGATTGATTGGAAAGAATAACTTTGAGGTGGTTTCGTACCCTAGCATAATCTCTTCGTTCGTTCTCCGCTATTAGTGACTTTGGAGTGACTCTTTCTTGCATGTTGAGTGATAGTTATGTGATTCAATTATGTTATTATTGTTGAGGGAACTTGCACTAGCGAAAGTATGAACCCCAGGCCTTGTTTCAATGCATTGCAATACCGTTTACGCTCTCTTTTATCATTCGTTACCTTGCTGTTTTTATATTTTCAGATTACAAAAACTATTATCTACTATCCATATACCACTTGTATCACCATCTCTTCACTGAACTGGTGCACCTATACAATTTACCATTGTATTGGGTGTGTTGGGGACACAAGAGACTCTTTGTTATTTGGTTGCAGGGTTGCTTGAGAGAGACCATCTTCATCCTACGCCTCCTACGGATTGATAAACCTTAGGTCATCCACTTGAGGGAAATTTGCTACTGTCCTACAAACCTCTCCACGTGGAGGCCCAACAACGTCTACAAGAAGAAGGTTGTGTAGTAGACATCACCGTACACCACATCGGAGCTGCTCCAACAACGAAACCGTCCATCACAGAGGAGCAGTACCCTCGGTGCCGTTTCCAGAGGCCTCAGGTCTTCTTCCCCGCCTCTGACAGTCACACCAGCATCACCATCCTCCACGTCCAACCCAATGATGCTGAGGTCGACATGCCTATGCCAAAGCGGTTGTACACTTGTTGCATCACTTTATTACTCTGCATTCATGTCGATCCCTCAGGGATCCTTTGCTATGGAACTACTATGGTACTACTATTCGTGCATTTGGTTAGAAGGAGTGGAGCAAAGCAAAACTGGAGGATTCTTTTCCTTTGGTGTCTCTTTCAAAGAAAAAACGTAGGAATTTTAATATCCACTTGGACGTCCTTTTCAAATTAATATGCATGAAGAACAGTACTAATTACATTACTAGCATAATAAGATTCTTATTTTTTCATTTTCACATGGTTTGACTTTAATTTGACCATGTTTCTCCATTCCTGTGTTCTTCCAATTCATGTGAACTAAAAACCCAGGTTGACAGAAATCCTATGTTTCCAAATGCTCTGTTTTGCACGTGCATTCCTATCCTACTCCTGTGTTTTTCCTGTCCCTGCATTTATAGAGTCCTCCAATTCTAAGGAGCCCTTACACATTTACTTCATTTTCAGATAGGCATCAAAGAAAACTCTGTGTGTTATGTCCTGCTCCTGCCGTGCTGTCATCCACCCCACCTGAGGTGCACCATCGATAGAAGCGTTCACTGTAGCAAAGATTCCCTCTACAGACTTTCTTTCGCCGCCTCAGATCATCTTCCCCGTTGCCGGCAGCCATGCCAATTGCATTACCATCATTGACTGAGCAGATGAACCTGAGGAATACACAGTTTCGGAAGAGAGGTCGCAACCTTTTGTGTTTGCTTATGTTATACATCGGTTATTATTACCAGCTACTTTATCGTTCAAACTTGAGTTTTAAAATGCCCATGGGTCTCATATCGACGCAACAACGAATAGTATCTGTCTACTATCTGGTTCATCTGGGTCTTCTATGTGGTTCATGTTGGATGGGCAACAAACAGTAGATGATCCGTTCTCTATTTTTTTTAAACTGAAGCTATAATCTACCTGCTATCATTAGTTTTGGATCTATCCACTCGTTTGCTACCATCAGTATTGATTTCTGCATGCACCCCTTAGGCCTTAAAAAATCCAATTTTTTTTATTATGCATGTCAGTTATTGTACACAATCGTACTGAACATGTAGAGAAAAAGATAAGACCGTTGCGTGGGAATATAATGTCATGCAGACGCCGCTCCATGGTGGGCGAAGTGGGCCCCCCTCCCGCCATTCCAGATTGTATTCCAGAGGAAGATAACTGTTCAGATGGGGATCTAGAGGGAGTCGACCACTCCTATTTACCACCTGAGGTGTTTCCTCTAACCTGGCATGCTGATGTTGGTCATATCATGCATATGGTGCCTCACATTGCTTACATTATACATCTTATATATCATCAGCTTAGTTTAGATTTGCTTTGTGTGAATGCCACCTGTTTGGTTTCTATATCATACTCCCACCGTTCCTAAATATTTGTCTTTTTAGAGATTTCAACAAGTGACTACATAAAGAGCAAAATGAGTGAATCTACACTCTAAAATATGTCTATATACATCCGTATGTGGTAGTCCATTCGAAATCTCTAAAAAGGCAAATATTTAGGAACGGAGGGAGTATACGGGAATTATGCAATGCCATCTTCTTTAGCCAAGCATCATATACGTGAATCATGCAATGCCATCCTGTTTAGCCATTCATCGTCTATGTGAATTGTATCGTGCCATATTTTTTTCATAATGTATTCCATTTATTAACAATGTTTATACATTCATATACTCTTCCTGTGCATCAGCCATTTGAGTCGGTCATGGGAAAATCTGGAGTGAAAACAAGGTCTTCTGAGCAATCAGTGCTACCTGTCGATTCAGATTTCTTGCTGGTTACAAATAGATCCTCAGAGGAGGATTCAGAGACAGATGACCAGTCGTGTCCCCCCCGAGGTGCATGCTCTAACTTGGCAGAGTTATATTGCTCATATCATGCATATGGTGTCTTGCATTGACATGCCATCTGCTTAGATTAGACATGCTTTGTGTGAATGCCTCCTGTTTGCTTTCTATATCAGATATGTGAATTATGCAATGCCATGTTTTTCAGCCAGTTATCATATATGTGAATTATGCACCGCCATGTAGCCAGGCATCATATATGTGAATTATCTCATGCCATCTTTTTTTATTACGTATTCCATTTGTCGACAATCTGTGTATATTGAACTACTCTTCATGTGTATCAGCCATTTGAGCCGGTTATGGAAAAATCAGGAGTGAAAACAAGGTCTTCAGAGCAGGCAATGATATACCTGTTGAAGCATATATCTTGATGGTTACAGGGAGCTCATCAGAGGAGGATTCAGAGACAGATGACCAAACCTATATCCCACCTGAGGTGTATGCTCTAAGTTGCAATGTTTATATTTCTCATATCATGCATATGGTGTCTTGTATTGCTTAGTTTAGACATCATATGCACAATATTGAATTCCATCTGCTTAGTTTATAGATCATACATCCGAGTGCCAGCTGCTTAGTATATGAATCAATTATGTCAATTGTATCATGCCATCCTGTATACTTAGACAACATGTATGTGAATTATTTCATCCCAACCTATTTTAGAAAGACATCATATAGTTTTGTCATGTATCCTGTTTAGATACTCATCATATGTTGAATTATGCCATTATATCTTGTTAAGTTATCCATCATATATCTGAAACTGTGTCATGCTATCTTGTTTAGTTAGGCATCATATATGTGAAATTGTGTCATGTTGTCCTATTTGGTTAGACAACATATATGTGAATTACCACATCTGTCTATCATACAATGTCTATACGTTCAATTTCTTTTCTTGTTTTTCGGCCATTTGAATTGGAGGGGGTGATGGCAGTATCTAAGGGAACAAAAACCCGTTCTTCATAGAAGACAGTGCTACCCGTTGATGCAGATAGAACCATGGTTGTACTGGCCCACAAACTAGCCCCACCACACATAATCGAGACTCTTCCAGATTGCACACTTACACCTTGGGCAGAGAACCAGCTACAACCCATCTAACCCCAACCCCAGCGGATAGTAACCCACTTATAGTTGACAAAGCACCATCTCCACCACCGAGTACCCCCACACGAGCAGTTTGTAAAGCAACTGCAGTGCCTAAAGCATGAACACCACCACAGCGAACCCAAACTCCATGTTTAATGTGGAAGAGCAACTGTTCTCAGGTCAGATTCCGTAGCTATGGTCCATACTCCTTTGCTGTTGCATCACTATATTTACTCATACCAACTACTTTCGAATTTGAAGGATCCAATTGAAAATCCAATGGCGCAACAGGTATGTTTTAAACCTATTTCTTTAACTGGATTCCTGCTCTAAATTCTTGCTCTATGTTAATTTCAGTTTCAGTTGTATAAACAGTTATGTTCTCATGTGATGCACATTACAAGTGTTGCCAATGCTGTGTAGTTTCTCACACTTATATTCTGTCTATGCTGTTGTGCCTTAAAAATATATGAGTTGGACTGTATCTCTATCTTGATTTGGCAACATAAACTAGAATGATATGGACAATACAGTGACCATAGTACATAGGTATATGTTTGTTTCATGTTGTTATCTTGTCCACCTTACTACTGAACCGGGTTACCAAAATGAGTTTCATATACTGCATGCTAAACCTGTGATGTGTCTGCTTGTTTCTCTTGTGGTATGCTAATAGAATATTGGAGAAGAGCACCCCCACTATCCAATGGTAGAGAAAGTAATGCAGATAAGGTTCAAGATACTGAGACATCCCTGTTGGTCTCCAAGAAAGGTGATAAAAACGATCTTGTAGACAGTGAGAAAACCCCATAGTCCTGCATTGATGTAGTGTTCGAGTTACTGGCCATTACGGCTGGCACAAGCTCTTCGAACTCGCTGCCTGAATCACTTCGGCTTCTTCAGTCTCAGCTACAAGCTGAAAGGCATCAGTCAGCTGTTGTCGTGGGTTTGTCACGGCAGATGTCCTCGTGAAAGGACTTAGTCATGGAGCCATCTCTACGGGTTAGCTTGAAGGGGTTAAACCGGACAAAGGGACACGGGAGTTTATACTAGTTCGGCCCCTTCGATGAAGGTAAAAGCCTACGTCTAAGGATTGAAGACCTCAAGCATCGCCACCGCCGCCGTCGTCGATCTTCTAGTCTGCACCAACTAGGCTGCTGCATCACCCTGTACGTACCAGATCTCTTAAGATACTCCGCCGCTGCGTGTCTTTGGTAAATACTCCTTTCCTTTACTTGTTAAATCTGCATTAGGGTTTCGAAGTTTCTTCAGTGTTCGTCAATGTTCATCAGTACTTTCTCTGCTTTTCCTTTAGCATCGTACTGAATCTAGCTAGGCCTGATAGTTTCCCCTTGCGGCTGGATCTGTAGCTTTAATCTGCCGTACTACATCATCTTACTGTTCCTGTATAAATCCTTATCTGAACCTTCTCTGTTCTTTTTAACACCATTGTAAGGCTCGGAAAAATTTGTTTTTTGAACAACGGTAGATCCAAAATTATATCACCATCTTTTGAAACTTGTTTCCGCAACACTTAGCTAATTTTCAGATTGGGTTCTGCCTCCCAAGGGCGGTTTAACCTTTAGTAATTGAGAATCCGTCATATGTCATTAGCCCTCTCTTAAACCGCCATCTAGACTTGAATAGCAATGCCTGGTTCACTTCATACGTATACGTTGAATTGCCGGTTTAACATTTGACAAACACATATGAACCGCCAATCATAAACCGTCCATTTTCCTTTTACAGACTTTGTAAGATGATGAAGCAATTTGCTGCTTGCAACTGGGTTCCATCTCGGATCACAGAAACGCAAATCAATGGATATGTCACCACAGACGCTTTAGCTTCAAAAAATGTCCTCCATTGGCGAGTTCCTGGCCCTGAGTGCCCTCCTGAGCCTGAAGATGGAGAAGTGATTGTGTTTATGCAACATTTAGCTCGAGGTTTCAGTCCTCCCGGATCAAAATTTTTCCGGGATGTTCTTGCCAGCTTCCAACTTCATCCTCAAGATATTGGACCAAATTCTGTGTCCAACATATGCGATTTCCAAGTATTCTGCGAGGTTTACCTGCAAGAAGAACCAACTGTCGATCTCTTTCACTTAAACCGCCGGACTGATTTTTCTGACGGACCCAATATTGAACTTGGTGGTGTGTCGATCCAAAAGAGGAAAGAGGTTGAATTTCCTCACGCCAAACTTCACAGCCATCCAAAAGACTGGAACCAAACCTGGTTCTACTGTTAGAATACTGCCCCTGCTGAAGAAAATCCTTTACCGGGCTACCGTCCGCACCGGCTCAGCAATAATCACCCTTTACCTCAGAGATTGTCTGCCAAAGACTGACAAGCCTATGCACCTCAACTCACCAAACTCCGGGCTTTCCTTGCCAACGGTTTAACTGGTGTTGATCTCGTCCGCTGTTGGATTTCATGGTGCATTCTACCTTTAAGCCGCCGCCCCGGATTGATGTTTGAATATACCGGCAACACCAATGATCCACAACAGTTTAATGAAATAGAACTAACTGATGATGAAGTCACTAAAGGTGTAAAGAAAATACTTGACGAACCGCTCACCGTATGTACTCAAATTGGTATGCGTCCTTTTTATGCCTCCAACAAACCGCCAGTGGTAAAGACTTTAACCTTGTACTTTTCCTGATCCTTCTCCGCTTTAACACTGCTATAATAACCCTTTGTGCAATCTCACAGGCCAGTAGCTCCTTCTGGAAAAGGAAATCTCAAGACAAAGCGGCTAAGGCTCCTTGTGTTAAGACCAAGGTCATCAAGAGAGCTGCCAAAAAGAAAACTGCTGAGTCTTCGGAACCACCAAAGGATGTCGGTGACTTGGCTGAAGAGGTAAAGTTTGACTCCCTTGACTTCTATTCATATATCTTACTGATAATGATTACTCCCAGGATGATGCGGAGGCCAGCCATGCAGATCATGTTGAGGTAATTTGTCTTTCTGACTCAGAACTTGTGCCGGTTCAATGATTTCGCCGTGCAGTTCGGAAAGTGAAATGCTCTCACCCTGTTGCTCATTTGGATCAAAAACTTTCTTTGAAGACACAGCAAACCGAAGGGCGTCGCACAACCCGGCACAGTGGTCAATAGGTCACTTCTTCCGGCTTACCTCATACACCAAACCGGAAACATCGTCCAGAGGTTACTTGTTCTCCTGAAAAACATTATCTTTTGAAAGGTTTCTTCCGATGCCCTCTCAATCCATCTGATTCAAACTACCAGGTATCTTCTAATTCGTCTGGCAGTTCATCAACCACTCAGCCGCCTCCACTGAAAACCATCCCTGGGTAAGCATGCAGCCCTCCCTTCTCCTTCATAATTCGGTTAATCATGCTAATCCTTGTTTTAATATTAGTGCTAAAGCTCGTCTGAGTAAGAAGGCCAAGACCAGTGCCCCTACCGGTGAAGTTGAACCGGAGGAAACTCCTGAAAATCCTGATAAAAATCTTGATAATATCATGGATGATTCTGTCCCGCCAGAGCCAACTAACAACGCTAATCCGCCGGAAGCTGATCCGGCCACACATGAGGGTACCTCAAGTCCACATGCTATACCTGCAAGTCCGGTTTTTGATCCACTGAGGTCAACTGCTAATCCGCCAAGCCCTGCTACCACTCCTAACCCAGCCAAAGGTGATGACGTTATTATTACTGGCACTGCTTATACCGCTCCGGGCAATCCAGTTATCTTGGCAAAACATACCGCCAAGGATGAGTTTACTTCTATGGGCAAGGGGAAGATGGAAGCTGACTTGTCAAAATATGCTAATCTTTCTGCCCAGGATCTTCATTCCGGATTCTTGAACCGACTTTATACAAGCCGAGATAATGAGGCTGACTTGGTAAATCTGATGAAGGAACGCTATGAGGTAAACATTTTCATCCTTATCTTTGTATTTTCACTGCCTTGTATCTTGTAGCCCCCAAGGGCCGGTTTAGCTTGTAAAGATAAACCGGGACTTTTGAACTTCCAAATTGCACATTGTTGACTTTTAAGTTTTTGAACAAATACACATTAGCCCCCAAGTGCCAGGATTGAAACTTGTATTAATCCTTGGGACTTTGAACAAGCAATAGGAAAGAAGCAATCCGCATTAGCCCCCAAGTGCCAGGATTGAAACTTGTATTAATCCTCGGGACTTTGAATAAGCAGTAGGAAAGAAGCAATCCGCATTAGCCCCCAAGTGCCAAGTGTAGAACTAGTTGTATGCTTGGGACTTTTGATGAAATATTGATATGCTCCTCTGATTGTGGTAGGCTGATATAAACCATCAACGGACGCAGATTGCTGATCTTCAAGAGAGTATCAAATCCCATCAAGAAGAATCTTCTAAAGCCTAAGATGAGCTTCGAGCCACTTTAACTTCCATGGAATGACTGAAGGAAGAATTCAAGACTGAACGTGCCAATTGGGACACTAAGAAGGGAGAAGAGCTGAAACGGGATGAAGACGCCGAGTCTGCTCTTAAACCGGTGGCAGAAGAGCTTTCTGGGTTGAAGCGTCAAGTGAACGCCATGACCTCCGCAGTATTTGGTAAGTACTCCTAGCAAGGCATCTGAAATATCCATCTTGTAAGGTGCCGGTTGAAATATGAAATTCGTAAACCATTGGAGGTAGCCACATTACTCATCTGGGCTCAGATGTACAAATGAAGCTGAAAGCAGCATGTACTCTTCTTGAACAACTATACGCCAGTGCTCAACGGGTTATCTGCGCAGTGTCCTATGACAATCCGGCCCCAACACTGATCAAGGACACTCTGGCAAGGCTATCCATGGCACCAGCGCAGATAGAAGAGGTAAAGCGATCTGCTGCCAGGGCTGGCGCTTTGTTAGCACTCACCCGAGCCAAAGCGTGGATAGTCGACTTGGATCCGGTTGACCTTGCCAAAGGCTTTCCAAGCACACAGGAAAACGAGGAAGATTTTGATGATGAAGCGCTTAAAACGTGACAAGGGAAATGCGTCCTCTGGCGAGTCAGTTGGCAGAAGATGCTAACTTGACTGTTCACTGGTCTTATTATGATGCCAACAACAAACGGGTTAATGTTGTCATGCCGGAGGCGCAAAATCTTATTCTGCCAATCCTTAAGCACACTTATGCCCCTGACATTGATCCGTCAGAACTTATCAGTGAAGAAGCTATCTTTCAGGCCTTAACCCAGATTGACTGGACCACCACAAACTTCTAGCCGCTAGGTGGGGAGGAGGAGGCTGATCCGGCGCCAAATGACCCATCAACTTCGCATCAACATGGTAATGAGACTTGATCCGACAATCAGAGTGATGCTCCACAAACTTTGTTCTGTTGGAAACACCATACTTTGGGCCTTCAAGCGCCTTGTAATAGGCTAGTGAAAATACTTTAATCCGTTGCCATCGTGCACTAGGATACACTTTGCGTTGATTCGTCATGATAATTTCAGTACTGGCTTATGTATTTTCACAATATTATGGAATCCCTGTGTCTGCATAAAAAAAATCTGTCCGGGCGGTTTACCACCAGACGGGTCAAAATACCCAACACAACTTGGTAAGCAACTATGGTTGCAGCAATAATAAATCATACCTGTGACACAAAACATTGCTGTTGGTTTACCAATTGTGATTTGAAGAAGGGTGAAAACCCAACTTCCATCATGCCATGCTGGTATATATGATATAGAACCGGGTTGTGATGAACACCGGCCGATTGCTGGAGACAAGGTGTCAAAGCCAGACCGGTTTTGAATGATGCCGGGTTACCTTTAATTGTATGCTTTAACAGAAGATCCGTAAGCCATACCGGGTTAAAAAACACCAGTTTAACATAAACCTTACGAAAAAAACAAAAACTTGGCAAGAAGTGAACAAAAACCATGGTCAAGGCTTTTCAAGGGCTACCAGGCCCAAATCGAGGCTTTTCATGGGCTGCCAGGCCACTGAGTTAAACCATTTTGACAAAGCCTTTTAAGATGGCCCTCCAACTAACCAATCATCATTTTAACTTTGACAAGTTCAGGGTCTCAATGAGAGTAACTGTCAAACGTTCGACGGGTCGTGCCAGGATTACCTAGATAGGAGTGGCTTACTTGATGAAGGCAGGTTAACCTGGGGTTTTAGGTGAATACACCAGGCTTCCAAGCCATGGGTCGATACCCAGCTACAAGGGTCCTTTCAAACTCTTTGGTATTTGACACAAAGAGCCCCCAAGTAACTTTGTGAGCTGTGCTCAATGGGTGCCTATGTTTGAGTTGTGCTTTGAGCAGTCAAACTCTCTTTGGCCCCTTGGGTGTGAAGCTCCCAAGCTAGGTGGTGGCATGGTAGCCGGGCTAACAGGTAGTACTTCGCTTTATTAGCTGAAGCCCCCAAGTTAACAGATATTTAAAGAAAAAACGGCGGAGGCCCTGCTTAATAGCAAGGATGCTGATTTATTATATTGATCATAATATATACATTGTTGAAATATGTACATAAGAAAAGCCTGTGGCTTTAAGTGTAATAAGGCCATAGGAGAGCTATGTTCCATGGCCGCCAGGTCTCCTCCTCAGAGCTACGTGAGTCTTCTCGAACGTCAATGAGGTAGTATGATCCGTTGTGTAGATTTTTGCTGACCACAAAGGGCCCTTCCCAAGGTGGGGATAACTTGTGCATATCAGTCTGGTCTTGAATGAGCCGAAGTACCAAATCTCCTTCTTGAAAGGTTCTTGTCTTAACCCGACGGCTGTGATAACGCCACAGGTCTTGTTGATAACCGCCGACCGAGCCAAAGCCATGTCCCGTTTCTCATCTAACAGGTCCAACGCCTCTTGGCGTGCTTGTTCGTTGTACTCTTCAACATAATTTGCAACCCGGGGCGAGTCGTGACGAATATCACTTGGGAGGACAGCCTCAGCCCCGTAAACCATGAAAAAAGGTGTATATCCCGTAGATCGGTTTGGGGTGGTATTTTTACTCCATAACACAGATGCTAATTCTTCCACCTAACAACCCGGCGTCCGCTTCAAAGGGACCATAAGCCGAGGCTTGATACCCTTCAGGATTTCTTGATTCGCCCTCTCAGCTTGACCATTAGACTGGGGGTGAGCCACAGATGCTACATCAAGCCGGATGTGCTCTCGTTGGAAAAACTCCTCCATCTCACCTTTAGAAAGGTTCGTACCATTATCTATGATGATGCTGTGTGGAAAGCCAAAACGGAAAATAATCTTTTTGAGAAATTGAACCGCCGTGGCTGCATCACATTTAGTGATGGGCTCCGCTTCAACCCATTTGGTGAACTTGTTAACCGCCACCAACAGGTGGGTCTTCTTGTCCTTGGAGCGCTTAAAGGGTCCAACCATATCAAGCCCCCAAGTAGCAAACGGCCAAGTGATGGGAATCATGCGTAACTCTTGAGCCGGAACATGAGCTCAACGTGAAAATTTCTGACAAGCGTCACACTGCTTTACCAAGTCTTCCGCATCAGAATGAGCTGTCAACCAGTAGAACCCGTGTCGGAAAGCTTTAGCCACCAAGGATTTTGAACCGGCATGGTGACCGCAATCCCCTTCATGGATTTCACGTAGAATCTCTTGTCCTTCTTCAGGATAAACACGATGTTGGAATACGCCTAAAACGCTAGAACGGTGCAGCTCGCCATTGTGAACAACCATAGACTTGGACTGCCGGACTATCTGTCTGGCGAAAAGTTCGTCATCTGGTAATTCGCCCTGGTTCAGATACGCCAAATATGGAACCGTCTAGTAAGGCCTCGTACTCTGCTGCATTGTTAGTACAAGGAAACATTAAGCGGAGAACATAACAAATCTTATCTCCTCGAGGGGAAGTGAGGACAACCCCAGCCCCCGAGCCTTCCAACTGCCTGGATCCATCAAAGTGAATGGTCCAGTATGTATTATCCGGTTTGTCCTCTGGTGCCTGTAAGTCGGTCCAATCATTGATGAAGTCAACAAGCGCCTGAGATTTGATGGCTGTTCGGGGCGTATACTTCAAACCATGGGGACCAAGCTCAGTTGCCCACTTCGCAACCCGGCCAGTTGCTTCTCTATTCTGGATTATATCGCCCAAGGGAGCAGAACTAACCACTGTGATAGGATGGCCTTGAAAGTATTGCTTGAGCTTCCTACTGGCCATAAAAACTCCATACACTAGCTTCTGCCAATGCGGATATCTTTGCTTTGATTCGATCAGTACCTCACTGATATAATAAACTGGTTGTTGAACCGGATATTCTTTTCCAGCCTCCTTACGCTCAACCAGAATCGCCACACTGACCGCTCGGGCATTGGCATCCACGTACAACAATAGAGGCTCATTATCAACCGAAGCAGCGAGGACTGGCGGTTCAGCCAGCTGCCGCTTCAAATCCTCAAATGCCGCATTGGCAGCGTCACTCCAAACGAATTTATCTGTCTTCTTCAACATCTGATACAGGGGAATCGCCTTCTCTCCCAAATGGCTGATAAACCGGCTGAGGGCTGCAATCTGGCCTGCCAGACGCCGAACATCATTGATACACGCCGGTTTAGCCAAGGATGTGATTGCTTTGATTTTTTCCGGATTGGCCTCAATACCTCTGTTGGACACAAGAAACCCCAAGAGTTTGCCTGCTGGAACACCAAAAACACATTTGTCTGGGTTGAGCATCATTTTGTAAACCCGAAGATTGTCGAATGTCTCCTTGAGATCATCTATCAAGGTTTCCTGCTTCCCGGACTTCACAACAATATCATCCACATAGGCATGAACATTACGCCCGATCTGCTTGTGAAGACAATTTTGCACACAACGCTGGTAGGTTGCTTGGGCACTCTTGAGCCCAAAGGTCATAGAAACATAGCAGAAGGCTCCAAAGGGAGTGATGAAGGCTGTCTTTTCCTGGTCCTTAACTGCCATTTTAATCTGATGATAACCTGAATAAGCATCCAGGAAACTCAGGCGCTCAGAACCCGCCATCGCATCAGTGATCTGATCAATACGTGGGAGAGCGAAAGGATCTGCTGGGCAGGCCTTATTCAAATCAGTGTAGTCCACACACATACGCCAAGTGCCGTTTTTCTTAAGAACAAGCACCGGATTAGCCAACCATTCGGGATGAAACACTTCGACGATAAACCCAGCTGCCAGTAGCTGGGCTACCTCTTCACCAATGGCCTTGCGACTTTCCTCGTTAAAATGGCGAAGGTACTGCTTGACCGGTTTAAACTTAGGATCGATATTGAGAGTGTGCTCAGCGAGTTCCCTCGGTACACCTGGCATGTCAGAAGGTTTCCATGCAAAGATGTCCCGATTCTCACGAATGAACTCGATGAGTGCGCTTTCCTATTTTGGATCCAGATTGGCACTGATACTAAACTGCTTGGATGAATCACCAGGGACGAAGTCAACGAGTTTAGTCTCATTAGCCGGTTTGAATGTCAGGGCCAGGTCATGCTCAGTTGTGGGTTTCTTCAGAGGGGTCATGTCCGCCGGATCAACATTGTCCTTATAGAATTTCAGCTCCTCTGTAGCACAACCGATTCAGCATAGGCCGCTTCACCTTCCTCGCAATCCAAAGCAATCTTTCAACTTCCATGTACTGTGACTGTCCCCTTATAACCCAGCATTTTGAGCTGTAAATAGACATAATAGGATCTCGCCATGAATTTCGCAAGCCGGCCGTCCAAATAGCGCGTGATATGGGCTCTGGATTTTCACCACCTCAAGGGTCAATGTTTCAAACCTGGAATCATGCTCATCTCCAAACACGACTTCCAAAGCAATCTTTCCAATAGGGTATGCCGATTTACCTGGTACTACACCATGAAAAATAGTGTTTGACGGTTTAAGATTCTTTTCTGTCAACCCCATGCGACGGAAAGTCTCATAGTACAGGATGTTGATACTGCTCCCTCCATCCATCAGAACCTTGGTAAACTTATAGCCCCCCACCTGAGGTGCTACCACCAAGGCTAGTTGACCCGGATTGTCAACCCAGGGCGGGTGATCCTCTCTGCTCCACACAATGGGCTGCTCCGACCATCGTAGATAACGTGGTATGGCCGGTTCAACAGTATTAACTGCCCTCTTGTGAAGCTTCTGATCCCGCTTGCACAGACTAGTAATGAACACATGATACTGTCCGCTGTTCAACTGCTTGGGGTGACTTTGGTAACCTGACTGTTGCTGATTCCCTTGGTTATTCTGCTGGTGATTACCATGGTTGTTCTGATGGCCCTGGTTATTCTGAAATCCAGAGCTTGAACCGCCGCCCCCATGGAAACCTGGACCTGAACCGCCCAGCGGATCCTGATCATTCCAGTATAGATCAGAGTTTTTGAACTCCCTCATTATGTGACAATCCTTCCAAAGATGTGTGGAAGGGGCCTCCTTGGTTCCATGCTTCGGGCAGGGTTGGTTTAACAAACGCTCCAGATTCATCCTGTCGGGTGGTAGGTGCGACATATGCCAACGGGTGGCTTATCATTGTGGGAGCCAGTAAGACGTCGCCGGTGCCTGGAAACGGGATGAGGCGAAGACATGCACGCCGGCGAATCTTACCCAGCTTCGGGGCTCTCCGTGGAGATAACACCCCTACTGCTGCTCTGCGGGTCTCCGCATGATCTCTAGACAAACAAGTAGCTACACAATGTTCCTTGAGCTGTTCGGTGGGAGGAGGAAGAAGGGCACGGCTAGCTTGCTTCTCCTCCTTGTGTGTGTCTAAAACTAGCTGAGGGTCGAACCCTTTGCATGGGTGCCTCGGGGGGTTTATATAGGCCTACCCCCCGGGGGTACAATGGTAATCTGACTGGGTGCGGGGCCCAGCCATTGTGACTGCGCTCGCCGGCTTCTGCGCCGACTGTTGGGGCCCGCCGGCTGGTGGGTCCCGCCGGCTACCAACTCCTTGGCAACAGGCAGGCCCCACTGCCAAGGGTCTTGTCGATGGCTGGTTACTGTTGCCTCAACCTGATGACGAGGGCTTCGTCGAGGTAAGCGTGGCTACAGTGCCGCCGTCCGGCGGGCGATTACTGTAGCCTTACCGCGTCTTGTCTCCTTAATGGGGCGTCCTCTTCGAGGGGGGAAGCGAGTCGGCTGCGGGGAGCCGGCCCTGCCTCAGGCTGACTGGGGGAGGCCTGGCCGCCTTCGGGCGTCTCTCTACCCAAAGGGGCCCACCGCCCATGGGCCGTACTGGTGGCCCGTCGTGGGTGACATCAGGGTCAACATGGCAACAGTGCCGCACTGGACAGGTCATGGCCACTCCGTACGGCACACTGTGCTAGACGTGCTCCGGGATTCGGGGGTGGCAGGCTTTACTGTAGCCATGCCCCGTCTCATCGCCGCTAGGTGGATGCAAACTTTGAGGGTACGGTCTCGGCCGCTCTATGGGAGCCAGCTTCTCGGAGTCGGCCCTCCCATGGCCGGCTTCTCGTAGTCGGCCCTCCCATGGCTTTCTTCATGAGGGCTAATGTCGGGCCGCCTTCCGAAAGCCGGCCTGGGTGACAGCCAGCAAGGGGAAGGCGGCCCCATGTCTTGGATTCCTGAGAGCCGGACGGGCTCGTAATTTCTTCAGAAGGGCCAGGAGAAGCCGGCTAGGCTACCCATGGCTATTTACTCCGACAGTAGTCCCCGAAGCTGATCGAGCTTCGAGGCGGACAAAGGGACGAGAAGCTTGGTCAGCTTCCTATCCTGAAGAGCCGGCTTTGCTCGTGCGCACCGACTTCAGAGAGCTCTGGTTCTCGTAGGAGGGAACGCGGGCCACGTGGCAAGGAAATCCTGCCAACGCACGCGTGCAACGGGACGTCGCCGCAGGCCCGGGCCCGCCACTCGCTGGCCTCGGTCCGAGCGCGGATCTTCCGTGGCCCACATGGACCGCTCGCCTTCCCGCGGCGGTTTTATTCCGCCATCATGGCACAGTAATCGCGGGACGTGGGGGAGTGGGCACGATCGATCCCCACGTTTCCCCACGCCGCGCCTCCTCGGCTCCGCCACGCGAGCCTATAAGTAGGGGGAGGAGGGGGAGCGATAGAGGTTCGCACGCTCTCTCTCGCTCCGCCCCTTCTCTTCCTCCTTTCTTCCTCTCGTTGCCGCCACAACCTCCCGTCTCAGCGCCGCCGCGCCGCCACATCGTCTTGCTCCCATGGCACTGTCGAGCTCGTGGGACGGCTCCAACGTCCACGAGGACCATGTTGAGTTCCTCCGCCAGACTCGGCACCTGCCCGACGCCAACCTCGTGCGGGTCCGCCTGGCGCCGGAGACGGAGATCTCGCCGGCACCGGAGGAGGGCGAGCGGGTCGTCTTCCGCTCGCACTTCCTTCGTGGCTTCGGCCTTCCGGCGAGCGGATTCCTGCGCTCCTTCCTCGAGTTCTACAATCTTCAGCCGCATCACCTCACACCCAACGCGGTGATGTTGCTGTCGACCTTCGTCTCTCTCTGCGAAGGTTTCTTGGGGTTGCTCCCCACGTTGGAGCTCTGGGGGGAATTCTTCTAGAGCAAACTCGGCACCGTCATCGCAAGCGTGCCCGCCCCCTACAGGGCCTTCATCGCCATGAGGAGGGCGGGCGAGAACAACCCGTTACCGCCCATCCCCCTGATCCAGTCGCTGAAGATCTGGCAGAAGTCATACTTCTACATGAAGAACGTCGCCGAGCAAGGAGACCACGTCAACCTGCCGGCTTACATAGCCGGCCCGCCGGCTGGGAGGCAGCCCTCATGGAGTTTCCGGTCCCGGTCACTGTCTCCGGCCGGGAACGCCGCCGTCTCCCGGCTTCGGGTGATGATCCAGTCGGAAGGCCTGAACGGGGCCGACTTGGTGGCCGCCTTCATGGAGCGCCAGATATCTCCTCTCTAGAGCCGGCCTCACATGATGTGCCAGATGAGCGGCCGCTTCGACCCAAGCCGGCTGAGCACCAGGGAGATGCCTCATGCAGAGGTATCGTACATGGTAAATTACATCTCAAATTGCAAGCTCGCTGAAGACTGGCGATACGGCAAGGCGCTGTATTCTCGCACCAACCCTCCGCCCGTGGTAAGTTTTCCTTTTCTTCTTCTTGTTGGTAGCTGGCTTCATGATGGCCGGCTTATGATCAGCCGGTTCTTCTTAGCAGACCCCCCTTCCCCCGCCGATGACTGGGGCAGCGGGGATAGAACGCCAGTATGCCCCCGACCGCACGGTGGACGACGTCGACGACCCGGATTTGGGGGCGGCCACCATGGAAGATGCCGTCGCGGGGGACGACGCCGAGCCCGGGGGCTCAAGGCTTACCGCCAGCTTCGAGGACTGGCCGGATGATGCTGAAGCCGAAGTCTCCCCACGTCGCCAGCCGACTGCCGACCATCAGGGCGCGGGCTCGTCCATCGCGCCGGCTGCCGGCGGCGGTGCACAGAAGCGCCGGGCCGCTTCAGGCCTCTTCGGCAGTCGGCCGAAGAAGTCCAAAGCCTCCACTGCGGCGACCAAGCGGGATGAGGCGGCTGCGAAAGCGGCCCGCTTCCGCAAGGCGGTGAAGCAGCCTCAGGCGGTCTCAGCGTAAGTCATCAATTGCCCTATCGCATGCTTCTCATTATTCTCTTCTTGTTTGAACATTCTTCTTAACTTTTTCCCGCTTGCTGGACAGGGCACCGCTTTGCCTTGAGCGGGGTTCGGGCGGCTCCATAGTGGGGCCGGCTGGAGGGTCTTCGAGCTCCCGCCGCGTGGACCCCCGCGCCGATCTCAGGGAAGCCACGGAGCGGAACGCCCGTGAGGCGTGGGAGGAGCGCGAGGCGGCGGAAAAAGCGGCCGCCCAGGCGGCGAAGGAGCAGGCCGGCGCGGCAGCCAAGGCCCAGGCGGAGTCGGCGACCGCGGAGACAGAGGCGGGGGGGTCACGCAACCAGCCTCCGCTGCTCGCCATTCCCCTCCGAGCCGTGGCCCCTGACCCCCCACTGCCCTTGGCGGAGGAAATCGTCCAAGCCCCGCCGCTGATGGAGAGGAGGGAGGACCCTGAGGCCTTTGCGAGGAGAGCGCCGCTAGCGGTGCCAACCGGAGCGGGCCAAGGCGGCCAATCGTCAGCGGCGCCAGAGGAGCTGGCCGGGGGTGAGCCGGAGGACAGAGCCGGCCTCGAGGTGCAGCCGGTGATGCGTCGGCGCGCAGGGGGAGGCGCCGCTCCGCCGGAGTCGCACCGAGTCGCGGGCGCAGGCCAGTCGGCTGAAGATCCGGAGGCGGCCAGCACTGCCACGTCCGAGTGGACTCCCAGCGGGGGGACTGGCGAGCTGAATCTGGCGGCTCAATGGGTTCGGAGCCGGCTTCAAGCTCAGGCCGCCCTGCTGCAGCAGTTCACCCAGGAGTTCCTGCCGACGCGAGGCGGCGAGCTGGGCTGAGACCCGGCGAGCACTTGATGAGGGCTTTGGCCGCATCGAGGACTTGATCGACGGTAAGCCGCCTTCCTCGCTCCTCTCCTGCCCCTTGGCGTCTGGTTCTTGTTCTAACTTGTGCTGCTGCCTATTTCCCTACGCAGACTACTTTCCCAGCTACTCCGCCTTTGCCGCCCAAAGCATCGAAGCCCACCGCGAGGCGCGCCGTCAGGCGGGGGCAAACATCGCGCCGGATGCGAACCGGACGCTTGAGGAGCAGCTCTTGGCTGTCCAGGCGCGGTTGCAGCCGTCTCATCGGATGCTTCGCCGGCTCCAACGTGCCGGGGCGCAAGTGTTGGCCACCCTCTGGCCCGGCGAGACGATCCCCCGCACCCCAAGCCGGACTACCGACTGGCTGGAGGTCGCCATCGGTCGCTTTGAGGCTTGGAAGGCGTCGGCGGCCCGCCTCGGAGCCGGGCGGGCGTTGGAGTTCGTTCGGGCTTGGTACCCAGGGCTGAGCCTGGACCAGCTGCGCACTTGGCGGATGGAGGCCGACGCGGAGCTGGAGGAGGTGAGGCCGGCTATCGCCCAGCGTGCTTCGACGATCGCCGAGTGCACCGACATCAGCGTTTTTGCACCCGAAATCGATGATGACGGTGTTGCCCAGCCGGAGGAGTGGTTCAGGCTGAACCCGGCAGTGGGCGAGGACTCGGCGGAGGAGATCGCCTCCAGCGACGAGGGCGAGGATGACGAGGAGGAGGACGGCGAAGACGTCGAGCCGGCTGGTGGAACAACCGGCCGACCTCAGGCCGACCATGCCTCCAGCAACGAGGCGCGTGGAAGCGCGCCCTCTGCGGGAGGCGGTGACCAAGCCGAGGTTCGCCAGCCGGCCGCTCCTTCAGCCGGCACAACCGTCTCCGCCAACCAGCCCAGCTCGTCGGTCGCTCCGCCGGCTTGACGTGCCGTCCTTATTTTTCCTGCTTGTTGTCTTTTGAACAATCTTCATTAAGTTTTCGCAGTTCCACCCACTGGGGGTGTATCCAAACTATGTTGAATGCTGGCCTCTCGGAGGTCTTTTATGTAAATATTATTATGTGCATGTTTGGTTTCCATTCGCGTATGCTTTTTATCCTTAGGCTTTTTCCTTTGCCGCCTTCCCTCTTTGGGGAGGCAAGTACTTGAGCTTTCTTGGATTGAAGTGAAGTGAATGGAAACCAGCCGGCCGGCTACTCTGGTAGCCATTCGGCGGTGGGAGAAAAACCGGCTTTTGTTATATTAGTCCGTTAGTCCCTAGCCGTTTTTCGTGTGGGCGCCCGTTCCTGCCTTTAACTCTTGCCAGTCGGACAGCCGGTTCTTCGAACTGCGACTTTTGGCAAGAGAAAGCTTGGGAGCCGGCACACTACTTGTTTGACTGCGGGTAGGACTTCTAATATAACTCCAGTCGGCCAGTCCCCGGGCCGACTAGTCGAACCCGGTGCCGGACGGAACAAGTAAATGAAATGACAAAGTCATAAGCATGATACTTTTCATTCATAGATATGAGATGGCAGTCCCCGAGCCCTCCTCGGGGGGCCTATTGTCTCGTACTTAATACAAAAGTTAGCGTGATACATACTGTATTTCAACTGTAAAATCTTCGAAGGAGGTTGACGTTCCATGGTCGTTCCGACTCCTTGCCGGAGTCGTCTCTCTTGCGTGCCTTCGGCTTCTGTGCGTCGATCAGGTAGTAGGAGTCGTTGCCTAGAGCTCTGCTGATGACGAAGGGGCCTTCCCAAGGGGCCGAGAGCTTGTGTTGGCCGGCTGTTCGCTGGATCAGCCGAAGCACAAGATCGCCCTCTTGAAAAGATCTTGGCCTGACCTTCCGGCTGTGGTAGCGGCGCAAACCCTGCTGGTAGATGGTAGACCGGCTAAGGGATAACAGCCGGCTTTCTTCCAGTAGGTCTACGCCGTCTTCTCGTGCTTCCTTGGCCTCCGCTTCTGTGTACATGGTTACTCGAGGCGAGTCGAACTCGATGTCAGTTGGGATGACCGCCTCGGCACCATACACAAGGAAGAAAGGGGTGAAGCCGGTTGACTTGTTTGGAGTAGTGCGTAGACTCCAGAGGACAGCCGGCAGCTCGTCGAGCCAACAGCCGGTTGAACGCTCCAGAGGTATGACCAGTCGGGGCTTGATGCCGGAGAGGATGAGGCCGTTGGCTCGCTCGACCTGGCCGTTTGACTGCGGGTGGGCGACGGACGCTAAGTCCAGCCGGATACCTTGGGCTGCGCAAAAACGTGCCAAGGCTCCTTTGGCAAAATTCGTGCCATTGTCGGTGATGATGCTGTGTGGCACGCCATACCGAGTTGTTATGTCTGCGATGAATGTCACACCAGTCGGCCCATTCAGCTTCTTGATCGGCTTTGCTTCAATCCACTTGGTGAATTTGTCCACGGCGACGAGCAGATGCGTCATGCCGCCGCGCGCTGTCTTGAATGGGCCCACCATGTCCAGTCCCCAAACGGCGATGGGCCAAGTGAGGGGAATGGTCTTGAGTGCCGAAGCCGGCATGTGTTGCTTGGAGCTGAAGAGTTGGCACCCCTTGCAATTTTTAACTAATTCTTTGGCGTCATCCAAAGCGGTCGGCCAGAAGAAACCATGGCAGAAAGCTTTGGCAACGAGTGATCTTGAAGCCGCATGGTGGCCGCATTCTCCTTGGTGAATGTCTCTGAGGATTGCGATGCCCTTCTCTTGTTCGACGCACCGTTGGAGGATTCCAGTGACACTGTGCTTGACTAGTTCTCTGTTGACGATTGTGTATGCTCCGGCTCGATGTTGGACTTGTCTTGCCTCTGCTTCATCAGCCGGCAGATCTTGGTTTACTAAGAAGTTGAGGATGGACTGAGCCCATGACGGAGCCGCGACTTCTCCTACTGCCAATGTGGCTACAACCACTAGGGTGGGCGGGCTGGGTGGTGAAATGCTGGAGTCGGCTGCCAGCTGTTGCGTTGGTGCAGTCCCTGGGCCGGCTACTGCAGTCCCCGAGCCGGCTACTGCAGTCCCCGAGCCGAGTGTGGCAGTCCCCGAGCCGGTTGCCGAAGTCCCCGGGCCGATTACTGAAGTCCCGGGGTCGCCCGCTTGGTTCTTCGAGCCGGACCCGGCCGCGTCGGGGTTAGGCGGCACGAAGATGGAATCGGACTCTGGAGACGGCTTGATGGACGGCTTGAGGAGGCGTTGTAGAGCGACGCCGGTTGGAATTGCTTGCCGAGTGGAGCCTATTCGAGCCAGGGCATCGGCTGGCTCGTTGTCGGCTCGCGGTACATGGAGGAACTCGCATCCTTCAAAGTATCCGCTGAGTTGTTGAACCAGGAAGCGGTAGCTCGCCATATTTGCATCCTTGGCATCCCAGTCGCCGGATGATTGCTGGACCACCAAGTCCGAGTCACCATAGCATAGGATCTGGCGAATGCCGAGTTCCTTGGCAAGCCGGAGCCCGTGTATGAGCGCCTCGTACTCGGCCACGTTGTTGGAGGCGGCAAAGTGAATCTGCAGCGTGTATCTCAGCTTGTCGCCTTTGGGAGAGGTAAGGACGATGTCGACTCCCAAGCCGGTGCGCATCTTGGACCAGTCAAAGTGCATGCGCCAATGGGTGGAGTCAGGAGCCGGCGGCAGGTACTGGGTCTCGGCCCAGTCGACGAGGAAGTCGGCCAGTGCTTGGGACTTGATGGCGGTGCGGGGCTGGTAGAAGATCGTGTAAGGGGCCAGCTCGATGGCCCATTTCGCCACCCGGCCGGATGCGTCCCGGCTGCCTATGATCTCGGCCAGCGGGGCGGTGCGTACGACCGTGACGGGGTGCTCTTGAAAGTAGGGCTTCAGTTTCTTGGCGGTGAAGTACACGCTGTAACACATCTTCTGGTAGTGCGGGTAGTTCTGCTTTGAAGCGGACAACACCTCGCTTAAATAATACACCGGCCTCTGGACCGGCTGGGCTCGGCCTTCTTCTGGGCGTTGGACTATGATGACGGTGCTGACCACCCGGCTGGTTGCGGCGATGTAAAGGAGCATGGGCTCTTTCTCAGTCGGTGCCGCGAGGACAGGCGGCGTGGCCAGCATCTTCTTCAGCTCGTGAAAAGCTTGGTCGGCCTGGTCGTTCCACTTGAAGTGAGTGCTCTTCTTCATGAGGCGGTAGAGGGGGAGAGCCTTCTCTCCGAGTCGGCTGATGAAGCGGTTCAAGGAGGCCAAGCATCCGGTGAACTTTTGGATGTCTCGAAGCTTGGTGGGGATCGCCATTCTCTCGATGGCCTTGATCTTCACCGCGTTGCATTCGATGCCGCGTTCGGAGACCAGGAAGCCTAGCTGGCCGGCTGGCACTCCGAACACGCATTTCTCGGGGTTGAGCTTGATTTGGAACCGACGCAGGTTCTCAAACGTTTCCTTGAGGTCTCCCAGCAAAGTGCCATGCTTCTCCGTCTTCACCACAATGTCGTCCACGTAGACGTGAGCGTTTCTGCCGAGTTGCTTGAGGAGGCACTTCTGCATGCAACGCTGAAAAGTAGCACCGGCATTTCTTAAGCCGAATGTCATAGTCAGGTAGCAGAAGGCTCCAAATGGTGTGATGAAGGCGGTCTTCAGGCGGTCGTCCGGATCTAGCTTTATCTGGTGATATCCTGAGTAAGCATCCAAGAAACTCAACAGCTCGCATCCGGCCGTGGAGTCTATCACTTGGTCAATCCTCGGCAGGGCAAAGGGATCTTTGGAGCAAGCCTTGTTGAGGCTCGTGTAGTCTATACACATGCGCCACTTGTTGTTCTTCTTTAACACGAGGACCGGGTTGGCAAGCCACTCTGGGAAAAACACTTCCATAATGAAGCCGGCTGCCAGAAGCTGGGCTATCTCCTCTCCCACAATCCTGCGCTTCTCCTCCGACAGTCGGCGAAGGGGTTGTTTGACTGGCTTTGCGTCTTCTCGGACATGTAGTTTGTGCTCGGCGAATTTCCTCGGAACACCCGGCATGTCCTTGGGGGACCATGCAAAGATGTCCCGATTCTCACGGAGGAAATCGGCGAGCTCGCCTTCCTATTTGCTGTTCAGGCTTGCCCCGATGACGGCAAACCTCTCTGGATGCTCGGGGTCAAGAGGTATCTTCTTCATCTCCTTGGCCGGCTGGAAAGATCCTTGAGCATCATGCTCCTTGGGGTCAGGGCACACGGCCGACTGCTTGCCGTCTATGGCCACGACTCGGTCCAACATCTTCTTTTCTTCGGCAATCACAAGGGACTCGGCCAGCCGGCTGCTGGCTGCCGCGCACTCAGAGGACTTCTTGTAATCGCCGGCCACGGTGATGACGCCTTTGGTACTTGGTATCTTCATCTTGAGGTATGCATAGTGGGGAACTGCCATGAATTTGGCCAAGGCAGGCCGGTCAAGCAATGCATGGTAAGGGCTCTCCAGGTCCACCACATCAAACCAGATCGCTTCCCGGCGGAAATGCTCCTTGTCCCCAAAAAGTACATCAATCTTGATCTTGCCAATGGGGGCGCAGGACAAGCCGGGTACGATGCCATGGAACACTGTTCGAGTAGGCATGAGCTGCTTCGTCTTGACATTTAGCTTCTCCAGGGTGTCACGGTACAGGATGTTGATGCTGCTCCCGCCGTCTATCAGCACGCGGGAGAAGCGGGCGGCGCGTCTGTCCTTCGCGAGGGTGGCTTCCAGGACCAATGCGTAAGAGCCGGGAGACGGCATCACCTCTGGATGGTCGGCCCGGCTCCAGCTGATGGGCTTTTCTGACCAATGCATGTGTTTGGCGGGGTCGGCAGCGACCACGCTAACTTCCTGGTGCTCTCGGCGTTTGCTGCGTCGGTCTTCGGGCTGGCTTGTAAAGACGATGTAGGTTGCTTGCTCGTCAGGGAACTCGTCATGCACGGCTCCGACTGCGGGCCGAGCGGCCGGAGGCGGGGGAGGCGGGCCGGCAGGCGGAGGCGGCGCGAGCCCCTCGCCTTTGGAGATTCGGGTGAGCCAATGGCACTTCCGGGTTGTGTGGTTGGACGGCTTCGCGCCGCTGTGGAACTTGCACGGGGCGTCGAGAGTTTGCTCGTAGGAGAAGGCCGGCTGCCAAGCCGGCCTGCCGCCCTTGGGCTTCTTGGGCGCGGGTCGCCCTTCAGGCAGCACATCTTCAACTGTGGCCACCTGCCGATTGGCGGGAGGCGGCGCGGGGCCCTTGCGCTTGTGGTCGTTCGAGTGTGGGAGTCTGCCGAAATCCCTAGCCAGCGTCCTGGGCGCCGGGTTGAGTACTTTTCCGGACGCGTCTACATGAAGCTCGGTCTTCATCGAGGAGTCGGCGGTGGCGTACTTGTCCGCTATGTCCAGAAGCTCGTCGAGGGTAGTCGGCTCGTCGCAGAGGAGCTTGTGCTTAAGGAGGGTGCCTTCTCGGCATCCGGCTGTAAAGTATTCTATGGCTTGCACCTCGTGCACCCCTTCGCAAGAGTTGCGGAGCTCGGCCCAACGCGTGAGGTAGTCGCAAGTGGACTCGGCGGGGCCTTGTACACACAAGGAGAGCTGTCTGGGCTTGGGAGCCCGCTTGTAGGTGCTGGTGAAGTTGCGGATGAAAGCTTCGGTGAAATCTAGCCAGCTGTTGATGCTGAGAGGCTTGAGGCTGTTGAGCCAGGTCCGCGCCGTGCCTTGCAGCATGAGGGGCACGTACTTCACGGCAACGCGTCGGTTGCCGTTGGCTATGCTGACCGCCGTGGAGTAGTCGATTAGCCAATCTTCTGGCTTCACTGAGCCGTTGTACTTGGGCGTGTCTCTTGGGAGCGAGAACCCTTTGGGGAAGGGCTCGTCGCGGATGCGGGGGCCGAAACAAGGCGGGCCGACATCATCTTCTTCTTCCAGCTCCAGGGATCGCGCCAGGCGGTCGATCCGATGGCGTGCGTTGTTCTCGCCGACTCCTTCGTGGCGACCCAGTCGGCCGCTAAGAGTCGGGTGTGCCACCGGCAGCGGGGTGGGATATCTCTCTCCACGGGGTCGAGGCGGAGGCGGGTTGCCCCGCCATTCCATGGCTCGGGGATGGCCGTCCGCGTCTCGCTCGATGGAGATTCGGGTCCGGCTGCGGCTGGCAGCCGGCTCTTTCTCGCGCCGCGTGCGGGTGTTGCTCGTAGCCGGCGTCCCGGACGTCGTGGCGTGATCTCGGCGCGGGGGAGGGCTTCCCACGCGGGCGTCGGCTTCGTGCCGCTGCGCGGCTGCATCGATCAGTTGCTGGATGCGCCGGGTCATGTGGGGGAGGTCTTCGGCCTCCAAGCCGTCCAACTCGTCTACGGCCGCCTGGGCGGCGCGCAGGTTCTCGAGTGGAGTGGCGTAGACTAGGCAGTCGACTCCCAGTGTGTCGGCGATGACGGCGCCGCGTTGCTTGACAAGGCCGGCCTGGCTTGGCCCACCCGGGGCCGGCATGCCGAAGGCGGCGCGGTTAGCTTCGCGCTGGTAGGCCTCAGTGAGGCGTCTTACGGAAGCCAGCCTCCGGCCCTCTGCGAGGAGGGCGAGGCGGCGTGCCTCCAGTGCTTCGTCGTCGGCATCAGCCGGGAGGGGGGCGGAAAAGTCATGGGACGCCGTGTGCGGGGCGTCGTGGGCGCTCTCGTCGGCTGGGCCGCCGTGGCCAACAACCATCACTTCGGTGGTGACAGCATCGCAGCCATCGGCTCCAGGAAGCGGGTCGTTGTAGATCGTGACGTTGGTGGGGAAGGTGTCGTAGGAGGCCGTGTCGAAGTCGACAGGCATCGGGTCGATGGAGCCAACCGACTCCAAATCCACAGCGGGCTCGCTGGAGACATGGAGCTGACCGAGAAGGTTGGCGAGGTGGTCGGTGCCCGCATCGGAGGCGAGCTCGTCGGAGGTGAGGGCTTCGTCACGGAGATCGGCGAGGTGCTCGCCGCGCAGACACTGGTGACGCCTTGCAGTGCGTCGTGGCAAGCTCCATCGGGCGTGCCGGGCTGGCTACGCTCGCTGGGGAGGAAGAGGGTTCCCGTCCAGAACAGGTCTCCGGACGACGGTGCACCTGGCCCCACGGTGGGCGCCAAATGTCGGGTGGTAGGTGCGACATATGCCAACGGGTGGCTTATCATTGTGGGAGCCAGTAAGACGTCGCCGGTGCCTGGAAACGGGATGAGGCGAAGACATGCACGCCGGCGAATCTTACCCAGCTTCGGGGCTCTCCGTGGAGATAACACCCCTACTGCTGCTCTGCGGGGTCTCCGCATGATATCTAGACGAACAAGTAGCTACACAATGCTCCTTGAGCTGTTCGGTGGGAAGAGGAAGAAGGGCACGGCTAGCTTGCTTCTCCTCCTTGTGTGTGTCTAAAACTAGCTGAGGGTCGAACCCTTTGCATGGGTGCCCCGGGGGGTTTATATAGGCCTACCCCCCGGGGGTACAATGGTAATCTGACTGGGCGCGGGGCCCAGCCGTCTGTGACTGCGCTCGCCGGCTTCTGCGCCGACTGCTGGGGCCCGCCGGCTGGTGGGTCCCGCCGGCTACCAACTCCTTCGCAACAGGCAGGCCCCACTGCCAAGGGTCTTGTCGATGGCTGGTTACTGTTGCCTCAACCTGATGACGAGGGCTTCGTCGAGGTAAGCGTGGCTACAGTGCCGCCGTCCGGCGGGCGATTACTGTAGCCTTACCGCGTCTTGTCTCCTTAATGGGGCGTCCTCTTCGAGGGGGGAAGCGAGCCAGCTGCGGGGAGCCGGCCCTGCCTCGGGATGACTGGGGGAGGCCTGGCCGCCTTCGGGCGTCTCTCTGCCCAAAGGGGCCCACCGCCCATGGGCCGTACTGGCGGCCCGTTGTGGGTGACATCAGGGTCAACATGGCAACAGTGCCGCGCTGGACGGGTCATGGCCACTCCGTACGGCGCACTGTGCCAGGCGTGCTCCGGGATTCGGGGGTGGCAGGCTTTACTGTAGCCACGCCCCGTCTCATCGCCGCTAGGTGGATGCAAACTTTGAGGGTACGGTCTCGGCCGTTCTATGGGTGCCGGCTTCTCGGAGTCGGCCCTCCCATGGCCGGCTTCTCGTAGTCGCCCCTCCCATGGCTTTCTTCATGAGGGCTAAAGTCGGGCCGCCTTCCGAAAGCCGGCCTGGGTGACAGCCAGCAAGGGGAAGGCGGCCCCATGTCTTGGATTCCTGAGAGCCGGACGGGCTCATAATTTCTTCCGAAGGGCCAGGGGAAGCCGGCTAGGCTACCCATGGCTATTTACTCCGACACATCCCTCCACCGCGCTGGGGCGATTTACCTTTGCGACGCTGCATATTTGTGTTAGCCACCAAGTCTGAACTATCCGCTTTACGCTTACCATTATTCCCATGGCCTCCTTGGTTGTGGTGCTGCCCTTTTGCACCGCCGTTCTTCTTTCCCTTCTCCGGTTTGTCCTCCTCTGAATCCGGATCCTTGGTATTATCTGAATCGGCATATTTAACCAAAGCGGCCATGAGTGTTGACATGTCATTGAAGTGACGTTTGAGCCTTCCCAACTTCTGTTTCAACAACTTGAAACGGCAATTGCCCTCTAATGTTAACACCGCGGTGTCTGCATTGATACGATCTGATGAATGCAAAATCGCCGAGACCCGTTTGACCCAATGGGTCGTGGACTCTCCTTCCTCTTGGACACAAGCGGCCAGATCTACAATCGACATTGGCTGCTTACACGTATCCTTGAAGTTCTGGATAAACCAGTGCTTCCGTTCGGCCCATGATCCAATAGAGTTGGTCGGCAAGCTCTTCAACCAAGTGCGAGCTGTTCCTTCCAACATCATGGTGAAATATTTAGCACACACCGCCTCATCCACATCTAACATCTCCATTGCCATCTCATAGCTCTCCACCCATGCCTCTGGCTGCAAATCGGTGGTGTAATTTGGTACCTTACGAGGTCCCTTGAAATCCTTGGGCAGTCGCACATTACGCAATGCGGGAGTTAAACACGGTACCCCTAGGGAACTGAACATCACCCCTAGCTCCACGGAGGCAGTGGGGTGAACTGGAGTATGCCGTCATGCTTCTTATTGAGCTGCCAACTCGGCCTCTCGACATGCGCGACCATGGTCCACAATATCTTGTGCATTAGCACCTCCCCCGGCCGGGTTGTTCCCCCGTGGCGAATTTCGGTGGCGTGCACTACTGGACACGGCCGGTTCGTCTTCCACGTGTCTGCTATAACTCCGGCTTGGACGGGGAGTGGAATGAATCCTCTCACGGCTGTGTGAATATGGTTGCTGTTGATTTAGTGCTGTCTGAAGGAGATCCCTGGCCCGACGCGCTTCCACTGCAACTGGTGACTCGCCGTCGGTTGGGAGGGCTACCAGACGTGAAGCGGCGGCCACAATGTTGTCCAATGGGTTGGAATAATGCCCGGGCGGCATTGATGGTACAACATTGTTCTGGCGAGGCAGGTCCGTCGTGCGCGACTGGACCGGCACTCCTGCTCCCGACGCCCCTGCCCGGTTTAGTGTGGGTTGGTTACTAGCTCCTGCACCTAGCGTGTTGAAAAGATTCTGCGGCTCATAAACCGACGGGAGACGTGATTGGTACCTTCTTCTCATGACCTCCTCCGAAGCATTCTGATCCAGTCTAATCCGATAAGCCTGTGCTTCCAACTCGGCCCGCTCCGTAGCCATCCTGGTGTTCTCTGCTGCCAGGTCCGCTTTAGCTTGGGCTATCTGATCTTTCACTTTTAGAATCTCCGCATCGTGTTGATCCATGGCTGCTGCGTCTACCTCCACGGACATCAGTGCCGCCAGAGCGTCAAACAAATCAGATAAGACTTGGGCCGGAGGCGGCGCCGAGCTTCCTGCCCCTGCTGGTGTGGCCGTTGTTGAAACGGAGAGCACTGCTGTGGCGGTAGATGAATGAGGCACCGATCATGTGCCGGCCATGAAGATGGCGGCCCGGTTTGGCAGACCGGGGGAATCCAGAATACTGTTGCCCTCGGATCCTCCCTCAATCCGGCCGTCCTGCAACTAGTAAAGCGATTCGGTTTCTCCAGAAGACTCGTCATCAGAGCAGACTACAGTTTCTCCATCGGAGACCGGTCCATCCTCGTACCCGGTCCATGGACGACACCTATGAAAACATGCCTTGCCTCGGGCTGAACCGGCAAATAACTTGTACGCCGAGCCATTTCGATGATGTCGGTGCAGATGTCCGGCTCGGGGGCCGGTTCGCCGATCTTGCCGATGAAGACGTGAATCCCACCAAAGGGGACCCGGTACCCATATTCGATTGAATGGGCCTCGGGACTCCATCCTGTGTTGTCGATGTAGAGATTTCCATGGTGACTCTTCGTCATCCGGCCCACGGTGTATCCCTTGAGTCCATCGAAGCTGCCCTTCAAGAACTCAAAACCACTGTGCGATAGCCCCACGGTGGGCGCCAACTGTCGTGGGTTTTTCACGGCAGATGTCCTCGTGAAAGGACTTAGTCGTGGAGCCATTGCTACGGGTTAGCTTGAAGGGGTTAAACTGGACAAAGGGACACATGAGTTTATACTAGTTCGGCCCCTTCGATGAAGGTAAAAGCCTACGTCTAGTTGTGATTGGTATTGCTATGGGTTTGATGGCCAGGGAGCGAATCCGCTTTGTCTGGCTCTCGAGTTGTTGTTCTCTGTCCTTGAACCGCTACCGGGTCACCCCTTTATATACTCAGGAGGACCCTGGCCGGTCTACAGAGTCCCGAGGCTGGCTCATACAAGTGTCCGCCTCGGTCTCCTCTTTCCAATGTTATAATACAAGTTTATACAATCATGGCGGTTTACTATCATGGGCCCTAAATCGCCTGCGGGCTCTGGGCCTCTAAGCCTTATCCGTAAAGCGCCATCTTTTGGGTTTCCTTGGGCTTTAGTATAGGTGAAGGTGAACCGGCCCGTCCTGGCCGGTTTACCCTTAGTGGTTATATCCTCAACAGCTGTGCTGCGGCAAGAAGCCGAAGGACTGAGGAAGTCCCTACGGAATTCAGATGCATACTTTCTTGTGCAACAGCAAGTGCTGGAGGATTTAAGCGCCAAACAAGAGAAAGTTAATAAGCTTGCTAAGCATCTTGCCAGCATTATGGGTACCCATGGTATTGTTTCTTGAGCTCTTCTGAAGTGGTTTCAGTTCTAGACTTGTTTTGCTGCGGCGTTTATTTGCACTTGTCGCCAAGTTTGACAACCAATGTAAATGATATGCGTCTTTGTTCCCTATATTTTCTCTGGTGGCGAACTTTGATGCCCAGTGGATGTAATATGTGTAATAGCCATTGTCGGTGTCAAAACCGGCGGATCTTGGGTAGGGGGTCCCGAACTGTGCGTCTAGGCCGGATGGTAACAGGAGACAGGGGACACTTTGTTTTACCCAGGTTCGAGCCCTCTCGATGGAGGTAAAACCCTACTCCTGCTTGATTAATACTGATGATATGGGTAGTACAAGAGTAGATCTACCACGAGATCAAGGAGGCTAAACCCTAGAATCTAGCCTATGGTATGATTGTTGTGTATGAAGTTTATCCTATACGGACTACAACCCTCCGGTTTATATAGACATCGGATAGGGTTAGGGTTACACAGAGTCGGTTACAATGGTAGGAGATCTTGAATATCGCATCGCCAAGCTTGCCTTCCAAGCCAAGGAAAGTCCCATCCGGACACGGGACGAAGTCTTCAATCTTATATCTTCATAGTCCAGGAGTCCGGCTGAAGGTATAGTCCGGCTATCCGAACACCCCCTAATCCAGGACTCCCTCAGTAGCCCCTGAACTAGGCTTCAATGACGACGAGTCCGGTGCGCAAATTGTCTTCGGCATTGCAAGGCGGGTTCCTCCTCCAAGTCCTTCATAGAAGATTGTAATCACCAAGAGTAGTGTCCGGCTCTGTAAAATAAGTTTCCACATATTGCTATAGAGAGAATAATATTAACACAAATCAAATCTGCTGACGTATTCTGCAGTGCGCCATCACACTACAGCCAAGTCCTTTACTCGAATCGTTTTTACTTTTCCACCTCAGCATATTTTGCGAGGCGGTTTCCTTGGCATGTCTTGTCAAAGAAGAGATCGTGTACCCTTTTTACAGGATTCTCATTAATACGGATGTGGGTAACCCAACCGCGCCATTTATCACGGCGCTCGGGAGGCAAGCGAGTTTTATTAGGCAAGTGGGGACGCATAACCGCATCCGCCTATATAAGGGGATAAGGATCCACCCTATTTACCTACGCCTTCTTCCTCCCTTGCCTACCCATCTCTCGCGGACCCGAGCTCCAGCGCCCAAGCCCGCACTTCCCACCTCAACTTTCTCCAGCAATGTCCGGAGCGGGAGGCAAATGGATTGTCTCCACCGTTATGGAGGACAAAATCAAGAAGCTAAGGAAGGCCGGGTATTTGTCCAAGGACATCGCGCACCGGCTTCCCGAGAAGGGACAGCTTATCCTCACCCCAAGGCCCCATGAGAGGGTGGTATTTCTCCTCCACTTCCTCCGCGGACTGGGTTTTCCACTCCACCCATTTGTCCGGGGGCTCATGTTCTACTACGGCCTGGATTTCCATGATTTGGCTCCGAACTTCATTCTCAACATCTCGGCGTTTATCGTCGTGTGCGAGGCCTTTCTCCGCGTCCGCCCCCATTTCGGCCTCTGGCTCAAGACTTTCAACGTCAAGCCCAAGGTGGTGAGCGGCAGCCAGGCGGAGTGCGGAGGCGCCATGGCAGGCAAGATGGCCAACGCCCTATGGTTCGAGGGCTCTTTCGTGGAGAGCCTAAAGGGATGGCAATCCGGGTGGTTTTATATCACCGAGCCACGTGATCCGGAATGGACCGCGGTCCCTGAGTTCCGATCCGGACCCCCCACGCGGCTTGTGTCCTGGAAAGAGACGGGCCTATCGTGGGGCGACGAGAAAGAGGTGACCGGATTGCAAACATGCATCCGGTCCTTGGTGAACAAGCCAATCCGGCTTGTCAATATAATCCAGGTTATGCTCGTCCGCCGGATCCTCCCGTGCCAACACCGGGATTTCAATCTGTGGGAGTTCGACTCGGCGCAGCATCAAACCCTCAGCCGGCTCTTCGACACAACGTGCGAAGATGCCTGGAAGATGCTATTCAAGGGCGCCGAGGCTCCCCCATCCGCTTCCGAGGACCGCGGATACAGCTCGCAGCGTCACGCTAGCAAGGTATGCTATCTACACCTGTTACAGGATGCTCAAGCTTTTTTCATAGTTTGGCTCTATGCGGGATCTAAACTCCCTTGCCTTTGACAGGCTTGGCGGGCAATGGCCGAAGCGATCAACTGTCCGGCTCCGCTGCCCGAAGACCCAGCCCCAGCTCTACTGGTGAAGCTGCTGACTCCGGCGCCTTATGTGGTGCCGGAGAAGAAGGCCAAGAAGAAGAAGACCACGGGGACTCAAAAGAGTACCCATAATGTGGTGTTGTCGGACTCGTCATCTGGCGAGTCTGAGACGCCCTCCTCCCATGAAAACGAGGAGGAGGAAGAAGAAACCTCTCCCCCTCCAGCGGGGGGAGGAAAGAAGAGGGAGGCCGCCCCAACGGGGGAGGCCGAGGGGTCCAGGAAGAGGAGGACCCCTCCGCCGGACTATTCTCCCGATGCCGAAGAAGACGAAGAGGAGTGGCCGGACAGGGCCAAGCGTCCGGCGAAATCGTAAGTTTGGATATAAGAGTAACTCGTGATGCTCCTTTGTTGCACAACATTACCTAATGTCGATGATACTTATGCAGTCCGCCCCGGGCCGAACTCAAAGAGTCGTCGAGCGGCTCCCTGGATTCATCGGACGTGAACTCCGTTCCGCCCGCTGTCTCCCCCCGCACTACGGACGACGCCGAAGTGGTGTCGCGACAAGCTCCGGGCAGGAGGAGGTGGTCCTGGAGGAGCCGCAAGGCAACCTCCCGGACTCCAGGAGTAAAGGGGACAAGACCCCCCAGGGCTCCAAGTCCGGCCTTAAGCCGGACACCGTGCCGGAGTCTTCAACGATTCTGGACCGCAGTAGGCGAGCTCCTTCCAAGAGGAGCAAGCCTTCTGAGCCGGCAACCTCCGTCCAACCAGAGGTGCCGAACAATCTGCTGGAGGTGCTTGAAGGCGCCTCCATCGACGAGGAGCACCGTACTATTATGAGTACGGTGATCCAGAAGGTCCAGTCCGCCAAGAGCGGGCTGAGTGAAGCTTGCGCTAGCCTCCTAACAGGCTTCGAGGTAAGTAAAAATATGTAAAAATATTACCGCATAGACAGTAGCCCCTGATGCTCTGTTTGGCGTTCAGAAAGAAAAGCTGAATAGAGGATCTATTAAATTTCGCAGGAGTCTAACAATAAAGAGTCAATATGCGTATGCAGGCTTCGCTGCTGTCCACCGCCGCACTGACTACGGAGGTGGGTGTCCTGAAACAGGGACTCGAGCGGTCCGAGCAAGAGCTCGGCCTTGCCAAGCGGCAACTCGAGGAGAAAGAAGGTAAGAAATACCTTACAGAAATAAGTGCCTATAGAGAGGCGTGATTGCAAAAAATAACAGGATTGTACTGCTTATTGTAGGGGCCACGACTGAGGTGGCGACCCTCAAGCAGGCGCTGTCTAAGGCCGAAAAGAAAACGGCCGTGGAGCGCACCGAGCGAGAAAGACTTGGGGCTCAGGTCGGTGAGGTGCAGCAAGAGCTTCAGGCTCTCATGAGAAAACATGAGAGTTTGGAGCTTGAGTCAGAGACCCGAGCGTCCGAGCTCGCGGCGGCCCTTGAGGCTGCCAAGTCTGCCAAGGCCGAAGCCCAGAAGGCCCTCCGAGAGTTGGAGGATATGAAGAAGATAGCAGCGGGTAAGGCATTCTTTATGCAAAGCAGAAATATAAAAGTAAACTACTTGTTACTTACCCGAATCCGGAGTTCTCCAGGGGCATTCGAAGATCTTCCCCGCAGCGTATCCGATGCCGCTGCATTCTACCGAGCTGAAGAGGGCAGCTTGATGGAGAAGGTGTTCTGGTCTTAGTATGCTGAGGCCGGACACCCTGTGCCCTTGAGCGACCAGCTGAAACAGCTGGTCGAACTCCACAAGGCGGCCGAACAGGCCATGAAGGGCTACATAGTTCGGCTGTGGCCCGGAGAGGCCCTGCCTGGGAGCTACTTCGGGCTGGTGCGGCGGCTGGTGGAGGCCTGTCCAAGGCTCGAGGTCCTCAAGCGCTCCGTCTACATCGAAGGTGCCCGTAGGGCCCTTGCCCGTGTAAAGGTGCACTGGGGTAAGTTGACGGTGAGAAGCTTGTGAAAGACGGGCCGCCGCCGGGGAAGGAGCATCGCAAGCCCGAGAACTATTACAAGGATGTTCTTGCAGGTGCTTGCCTTGTGGCAGATGAATGTACCAAGGATGTAATGTTTGAATAAACTCACTCGTTTTTATCCTGTGCGCTGAAAACTTGTTCATAGGCGCTTTAAGCAATGCTTATTGAATTTAAAATATTATTTTCTGTACGGCCGTTTATCAAAAATTGAGAGATGGCCAGTCGTCGGCTTCTGCCCCCGTGCCACTAGTGCTGGGGTGTTCGGTGATAAACCTGAGCGCTCTTTTTCCCATGGTTGGGTCCTTCGAGGGAGGCGCTCAGCACGACGAACCAGGCAATCGGACTATAATGCTTGAACACTCACACTTAGCCATAGAACTCTATAATTTTAAATTTCGGCGAAGCCCCTAGTTCGGAAGACCGAGTTTGGGGCGCTATCCACGCCTTGGCTGGGGTTATCCAGCTCCTCGCTCGAAGCGGCATAAGTCTTTAGGGACTCGAAAAACCTCTCGAACATCGACCGGTCTCTCGCCTCATCATGACAGTCAGTTTTAGCTTTCTCCACTGAGGTGCTTAACCCAGCTCAACTGGGGCACAATCGCAGTGGTTCTCCTAGTGCTACCTTAGCCGATAGAGCGGAACGTAAGGCACCAAAACATAGGAGCCGGGCAAACCCAACTATTGACCCAAATCATGATTCGGAGCTGATGCATATAGTGCTATAAGTTCGGGGTGCCGCACTTGTGAAAGTGTACGGACTTCTCACACCATATTAAAGGGTACTGAAGCCCCTGGCGTACTTGTCGTACCATAGCGTACGGGTGCAACATGTCATTAATGAACATATATAAAATAGAGTAATGCAAAAAATAGACAAAAAGCTAAGCATTGTTTATAGAGAGGCTATTTATCAAAGCCGAACGATACAAATAGTGTGATAAGCAAAAGATATTAGACTATTCAGTATGTCCTAACCAGGGAAAGGCCGCGGAATTTTATTTAAAACAGGTATACCGCTCGTAACAGAGACCACCTGGGGATTCCATAATGCGGCATGGCTTGTCTGCCTCCCTGGATCTTGCATCGTTTGTGCGGCAGTCGAGTTGCCGAACAGGTCGTCCGAAGTATGGAGTCCTGAAAGTAAGAAAAAACTAAAAAAAGAATCCAGCAGCCCCTAGTGTTTTAAGCCGTATGTTGGGCGTGCCGTTTATTGTGCCCCTTCCCCTGTGCCCATGGTATTTCAAGGGCGTAGTTGTGTACGCGAGGTACTGGTTTCGCTAGGTCGCGAAAGTTGGGGTTGGGGCCGCATTGCTACGCTTGCTCAGAGTGTGCCAGGCGGTCCTGCTGTAGGTTACTCCGGGCGCGCTTGGCAGTGTCTGGCTTTTTAATGGCCAGACGGGGGGATTGCCTAAGAAGGCTACTTTGTACCTCCACTTTGAGAGCCGCCGTATGCTCCTCCGTACAGAGGGAGCGTTCGGTGTTTCCGTTGACCATGATTACTCCTCGAGGGCCTGGCATCTTGAGTTTGAGATATGCGTAATGCGGCACCGCATTGAATTTTGCAAATGCGGTTCGTCCGAGCAGGGCGTGATAGCCACTGCGAAACGGGACTATATCGAAGATTAACTCTTTGCTTCGGAAATTATCCGGGGATCCGAAGACCACGTCAAGTGTTACTGAGCCTGTACAGTTGGCTTCTACACCTGGTATAACGCCTTTAAAGGTCGTTCTTGTAGGTTTGATCCTTGAGGGATCTATGCCCATTTTCCGCACTGTGTCCTGATAAAGCAGGTTTAGGCTACTGCCGCCGTCCATGAGGACTCTTGTGAGGTGAAATCCGTCTATGATTGGGTCAAGGACCAATGCGGTGAAGCCGCCATGACGGATACTAGTGGGATGGTCCCTTCGATCAAAGGTGATCGGGCAGGAGGACCATGGGTTGAACTTTGGGGCGACTGGCTCCATCGCGTATACGTCCCGCAGCGCATGCTTCCGCTCCCGCTTGGGAATGTGGGTTGCGTATATCATGTTCACCGTCCGCACTTGTGGGGGAAAGCCCTTCTATCCTTTGTTGTTCGGCGGCTTGGGCTCTTCGTTGTCGCTGTGCAGCCCCTTGTCTCTGTTTTCGGCTCTTAACTTGCCCGCTTCTTGAACACCCAACAATCCCTGTTAGTGTGATTGGCTGGCTTTTCGGGGGTGCCATGTATCTGGCACAAGCGGTCGAGTATTCAGTCGAAACTGGATGGGCCCTGAGTATTCTTTTTGAATGGCTTTTTCTGCTGACCGGATTTAGAGCCTCTGAATCCGACATTGACTGCCGTCTCTTCATTGCTGTCGCTGTTAACGCGGCGTTTTTGTTTATTCCGACGTGTCCTGCCACTTTTGTCCTTGGTATCTGAATTACGGGGGTTCTTTGATAAGTTGTTACTGCGAGCCAGCCAGCTGTCTTCTCCCGCGCAAAAGCGGGTCATGAGTGTCGTGAGTGCTGCCATGGATTTTGGCTTTTCCTGTCCCAGGTGCCGGGCAAGCCACTCGTTACGGATGTTATGCTTGAAGACTGCTAGGGCCTCTGTGTCCGGACAGTCGACTATCTGGTTTTTCTTTGTTAGGAACCGTGTCCAGAATTGTCTGGCTGATTCTTCTGGCTGCTGAATTATGTGGCTTAAGTCGTCGGCATCCGGCGGCCGCACGTAAGTGCCCTGGAAGTTATCGAGGAACGCGGCTTCCAGGTCCTCCCAAGAACCGATTGAGTCTGCTGGCAAGCTGTTGAGCCAATGCCGGGCCGGTCCTTTAAGTTTGAGCGGGAGGTACTTGATGGCGTGTAGATCATCGCCGCGTGCCATGTGGATGTGAAGGAGATAGTCCTCAATCCATACCGCCGGGTCTGTGGTGCCATCGTATGATTCGATGTTTACGGGTTTGAAGCCCTCTGGGATTTTATGATCCATTACTTCATTCGTGAAGCATAGCGGGTGTGCGGCGCCTCTGTACTGGGCTATATCACGACGCAGCTCGGAAGAGCTATGTCTGTTGTGTTTGGCCCGGCCGGATTTGTTGTATCCAGAGTGAAGATCATTGTCACATGCCGTAGGGCGCCTGCGCGATCCGTAGATCGATCTTGTCTGTCTTGCTTTATCCTCCAGTATGTCTCGCAGGTCGGGCGCATTTTCCCTTGCCTTAGTTGTGCGATGTCGGGGCATGGCTTGGGTGGAGGGCTGAGCGGCCTTTCTGTCACGGCCATGGGGTGGCCGGTCTGCCATGTCATGCATAGGTGCTTCCTCCTCTGATCGAGGTAGCGGCCTATGCTTCGGGTAACTCTTGGAGGGGCGTTCGAGTTCATACTCTTCGGCCACAAGGACTTCAGTCCATCTGTCAGCTAGCAAATCTTGGACAGCTCTAAGTTGTTGCTGCTTTTTCTTGAGGCTGCTTGCCGTGGCTAAAAGCCTGCGTTTAAAACGCTCTTGTTCGGCGGGGTCTGATGGTATGACGAATTCGTCGTCATCGAGGCTTGCCTCGTCTTCGGAGGGAGGCGTATAGTTATCATCCTCGACCTCTTGGTCTGCCGCTCTCTCATGGGGGCTGGCTTCTCCATCTTCCTGTGCCGAATCTTGCTGAGGTGGGTGTTCTTCGATGCTGTCCGGGGTAGTATTATCTCCCGTGCCGGAGTCACCGTTTTTGCTTTGGCAGGATTTAGAGCGGCGCCGCTGACGCCGGCGCTTTGGCTGTTTCTTGGGGGCGTCATCCCCCACTGTTCCATCGCCGTCTCCATCTTTTGGAGTATCCACCATGTATATGTCGTATGACGAGGTGGCTTTCCAGCGCCCTATAGGTGCTGATTCCTGTTCGTCTCCTATATCGTCGTCCATGCCGTCGATGTCTTCGGAGCCGAAGTCAAGTATGTCGGTTAAATCGTCGACAGTGGCTACAAAGTGGGCGGTGGGTGGGTTTCTTTGAATTTCCTCACCGTCCGTATCCCACCCTTGCTGACCGTAGTCCGGCCAGGGCTCTCCTGATAAAGAGAGAGACTTAAGAGAATTCAGGATGTCACCAAAAGGCGAATGCTGAAAGACGTCCGCTGCGGTGAACTCCATTACCGGCGCCCAGCCGGATTCGATTGGCAGGGGCGCGGGGGGCTCGGAGTTTGGAGAGGAATCCGGCTCCTTGGAGTCACGGGCCATGCGGGGTGCGGGGCTGGAGTTCGGCTCGATCGCCTCTGAGATCGCAGCCCCTGAGGCAGCGTCCAACCGCTGATCCTCGATCGGCGCAGTAGGTTCCGAATCAATGGTCGAAACCGATGCGTGTGCGGCCTCCAGGGCGCTGTTCGGCGGCAGAGCTATATCATGCCCATCGAGACAGTGCGGCACGCTTGGCTGTGGCTCGAATCCGTTGAAGATCAAGTCTCCGCGGATGTCAGTCGTGTAGTTTAGACTTCCGAATTTGACCTGATGGCCAGGGGCGTAGCTTTCGATCTGCTCAAGGTGGCCAAGCGAGTTGGCCCGCAGTGCGAAGCCGCCGAAGACGAAGATATGTCTGGGGAGAAAAGTCTCACCCTGGTCCGCATCATTGTTGAAGATCGAAGGAGCCATCGGGCCTAAAGGCGACGACACAGAGGAACTCTCAATGAAAGCACCAATGTTAGTGTCAAAACCGGCGGATCTCGGGTAGGGGGTCCCGAACTGTGCGTCTAGGCCGGATGGTAACAGGAGACAGGGGACACTTTGTTTTACCAAGGTTCGGGCCCTCTCGATGGAGGTAAAACCCTACTCCTGCTTGATTAATACTGATGATATGGGTAGTACAAGAGTAGATCTACCACGAGATCAAGGAGGCTAAACCCTAGAAGCTAGCCTATGGTATGATTGTTGTGTATGGAGTTGATTGCCTACGGACTACAACCCTCCGGTTTATATAGACACCGGATAGGGTTAGGGTTACACAGAGTCGATTACAATGGTAGGAGATCTTGAATATTGCATCGCCAAGCTTGCCTTCCACGCCAAGGAAAGTCCCGTCCGGACACGGGACGAAGTCTTCAATCTTATATCTTCATAGTCCAGGAGTCCGGCTGAAGGTATAGTCCGGCTATCCGAACACCCCCTAATCCAGGACTCCCTCAGCCATGATAGCCTAGCATAAGTTGCTTGCTTATTTATTTCCTTGTTATCTTGTTTTTTGTTTGCTTGTAGTCAGTGCAGTTATTTTTCCGTGGTTTGCTAGTGGCCACAACAACCTATTTTTTAAAACTAGTCCACAATAACCATGGGCTACATATTTAATGTAGTTACCATGGGCCTCCTACGGGCCATAGAAACAATGGGCCTTCTAAGGGCCATAGAAACGATGGGCCTTCTATGGGCCGTAGCATCAATGGGCCTTCTACGAACCGTTTGATCGATCAGCCAAACATGGGCTAATAACAGACCGGATTCTGTGCCATAAATGGGCTAGATTTGGAATCGTCCGTTCATGGGCCGACGATAACGGTTCGTCGTTAATCTACCATATTTTATGACGCTACAAAAACGGCCCAACGGATTAACGGGCCGCAAACGGGCCGATTGTAACAACGGGTTGAATTTGGCCCACAAGTAGAAAAGGCCAGTAACGAGCCTTAAGTAACCAAATGCTGGAAATAAGCCCAAGAATAAATGGGCCCTTAGAAGGCCGAAAGATAACATGGGTTGGAAACGACCCAATGGAATAATGGGCCGTTAATGGGTATAAAGCGGTACACTATTCATTGCAGGCCAGATTCACCATGGGCCGTTAATGGGCCAAGATTTGCAAATGGCCTCGTATGGGACGAAAGACATCATGGGCCATACATGGGCCAGAAGTTACAACGGGCTGGAATCATATTGAACGGCCCAGATGAAGCTACTGGGCTTAATTTCGGTAGGCCGTAACGGGCCGTGAGTTAGTGGGCCATAAATTGGCTATATATGAACAGGCCGCTAATAGGCTTTCTATGGGCCGGCCCGTTACCATTTGACCAAGTCAAATGGGCCGACCATTTCACCGGAATGGGCCTCTATTGGCCCATGCCACATGCCGACGTATCATAGGCGCCTCATGTCCAATGAATGGATGACATCTGTCCCAACGGGTTGCCAACACGTGTTTCGTCCGGCCCATGAAAAATTTACACATGGAAAATCCTCATTGGTCCGGGCTGTTAACGGGTTATGAGATCCAAAACCGGACCCGATAGCTTAACGGAGACCCTTTACGGTGGATGCCACGTGTCGGCCACCCTTGACGGAAGCACTTCTATGACGCATGATTTATCATCATGGAAGTGGACACTTCTGTGATGATAATTTTGGTAATGTCATGGAACACTTCTACGACAACACAAGTATGACTATCTTGATTATGTCATAAAATCGTCATGGATGTGCATGCATGAGAGAAAATGTGACCTACTGTGACAAACACGTATCATCACGGAAGTGTATTTTTTGTAGTGGGGTGACTAGTAGTGTTGATTACATCTTGTAGTTGATTACTATATGGTTTATTTGGTGGAAGATTATATTTTCAGATCCAATGTGCTATTTAATAGCCCTCTGATCTTGAGCATGATTATCGTTTGGGAGTAGTTACTTTTGTTCTTGAGGTCACAGTAGAAATCATGTTAATTTGATATGTGTTCGATATTTTGATAGTATGTATGTTGTGATTCCCTTAGTGGTGTCATGTGAACATCGACTACATGACACTTCACCGTATTTAGGCCTAAGGGAATGCATTGTAGAGTAGCATTAGATGATGGGTTGTGAGAGTGACAAAAGCTTAAACCCCATTTTATGCGCTATTCCGTAAGGGACCGATTGGATCAAAAAGTTTATGCTATGGTTAGAATTTATTCTTAATACTTTTCTTTTAGTTGCAGATGCTTGCGGGAGGGCTAATCATAAGTAGGAGGTTTGTTCAAGTAAGAACAACACCTAAGCACTAGTCCACCCACATATCAAATTATCAAAGTAGCAAACACGAATCGAACCAACATGGTGAAAGTGACTAGATGAAATTCCCGTGTACCCTCAAGAATGCTTTGCTTATCATAAGAAACCGTTTTGGCCCGTCCTTTGACTCAAAAGGATTGGGATACCTTGCTGCACTTTTATTGCTACTATCGTTACTCTCTCGTTACAAATTATCTTGCTATCAAATTACTCTGCTACTTACAATTTTAGCACTTGCAGACATTACCTTGCTGAAAACCACTTGTCATTTCCTTCTGCTCCTCGTTGGGTTCGACACTCTTATCGAAAATAGCTACAATTGATCCCCTATACTTGTGGGTCATCAAGGATGTTTTCTGGCACCGTTGCCCGGGAGTGAAGCGCCTTTGGTAAGTGGAATTTGGTAATGAAACATTTATATAGTGTGCTAAAATTTATTGTCACCTGTTACTATGGAAAACAATCCTTTGAGGGGTTTGTTCGGGGTATCTTCACCTCGACCGGGACCACAATTAGCTACCCCTCAACCTACTAAAAATATTTAATATGAAATTCCTTCGGGTATGATAGAACAACTTCTAGCTATTCCTTACGCGGGAGATGGAACGGAACGTCCTGATATGCACCTGATATATGTAGAAAAAATTTGTGGATTGTTCAACCTTGCAGGTTTACCCAGAGCTAAAGTTATGAAGAAGGTTTTCCCTTTATCTTTCATGAGAAAAGCATTGGCATGGTATAGGCTATGTGATGATATCGGATCTTGGAATTGGAATCATTTGAAATGGGAGTTTCATCAAAAAAATATCCTATGCATCTAGTTCATCGTGATCAAAATTATATATATAATTTTTGGCCTCGTGAAGGAGAAAGTATCGCTCTAGCTTGGGGGAGGCTTAAGTCAATGTTACATTCATGCCCCAATCATGAGCTCTCAAGAGAAATTATTATCCAGAACTTTTATGCTCGGCTTTCTATGCTCGATACCTCTTGTGCTGGTTCTTTTATGAAGAAGACTATTGAATTCCGGTGGGATCTTCTGGAAAGAAATAAATGCAACTCTGAAGATTGGGAACTAGACGAAGGTAAAGAGTCAGGTATTAAGCTTGCATGCCTGCAGGTCGACTCTAGAGGATCCCCGGGTACCGAGCTCGAATTCGCCCTATAGTGAGTCGTATTACAATTCACTGGTCTGAGATAGTATCCTCCTTTTGTGAATTATTTGCTACTCATGTTGATCTCCCTAAAGAGAAGTGGTTTAAATATCACCCACCTATTGAAGAAGAAATCAAATAACCGGTACCAATTAAGGAAGAAACTATACTTTACAATGTTGATCCAGTTGTTCCTTCTGCTTATATTGAGAAACCACCTTTCCCTGTTAGGATAAAGAAACATGCTAAAGTTACAACTGTGGTCAACAAAAGCTATATTAGAACACCTAAACCCGATGAAAAAATTAAAGTGGAACCTAGTATTGCTATGGATAAAGATATCTTGGAAGAAGATGTAGATGGGCATGTTATTTCTTCTTTGAAGAAGCTGCTAGAATTGCCAAACCTGATAAAAAGGATAAACATAGACCTGTTGCTTGCATGCCCGTTGTCTCAGTTAAAATAGGAGATCACTGTTATCATGGTTTATGTGACATAGGTGCTAGTGTGAGTGCTATTCCTTACACCTTATATCAAGAAATTATGAATGACATAGCACCTGCAGAGATAGAACACATAGATGTTACTATTAAACTTGCTAACAGAGACACTATCTCACCAATTGGCATTATTAGAGATGTTGAAGTCTCTTGTGGGAAAATAAAATACCCTACTGATTTTCTTGTTCTTGGTTCCCCACAAGATGACTTTTGTCCCATTATCTTTGGTAGACCTTTCTTGAACACCGTTAATGCTAAAATAGATTGTAAGAAACAAACTGTCAGTGTTAGTTTTGGTGATGAGTCTCATGAGTTTAATTTTTCCAATTAGTGGAAAGCTTCATGAAAAAGAATTGCCTAGTAAAGATGAATTAATTGGTCTTGCTTCTATTGTTGTGCCTCCTACTGATCCACTAGAACAATATCTGCTAGACCATGAAAATGATTTACATATGCATGAGAGAAATGAAATAGATAATATTTTCTTTCAACAACGTCCTCTCCTTAAATACAACTTTCCTATTGAAACTCTAGGAGGTCCTCCTCCATCTAAAGTTGATCTTGTGTTTGAATTAAAACAATTGACAGACACTTTGAAATATGCTTATCTTGATGAAAAGAAGATATATCCTATTATTACCAGTGCTAACCTTTCAGAACATGAAGAGGAAAGATTATTGAAAGTTCTAAGGAAGCACCGAGCTGCTATTGGATATACTCTTGATGATTTAAAGGGCGTTAGTCCCACTCTATGTCAGCACAAGATTAATATGGAACCTGATGCTAAACCCGTTGTTGATCACCAACGTCGGTTAAATCCAAAAATGAAGGAAGTGGTAAGAACAAAAATATTAAAACTTCTGGAAGCAGGTGTAATCTATCCTATAGCTAATAGTAGATGGGTAAGTCCTATTCATTGTGTCCCTAAGAAAGGAGGTATACACTACAAAAAAAGACACATCTGTGACATTTTGTGACAAAACCCGGTATCATCATAGATGTGGTGGGCTCCTACTTCTATGACAAAAAATCATGAAAGAAATGGGCTTTTTGTCCTGGGCGGGCCGGAGACGCAGCTGCATGACATTCTTTGGGCCGTCCATGATGGAAAAAACCATGGTAGAAGCGAGGGCGAGGAAAATGTTTGGGACTTCCCCGTTACGATGGGTGGTCGGGAGTCGAGAGATGCACGTTTCTCTCGTACAGGTACGCGCGTGGGTGCGAAGTGTTGGGCTCTAACTGAACCCGAGCGAGGCATTCGCCTAATGAACCCGAGCGATTGCACTGCAGGCTACGTGTTACTAAACCTGAGCGATTGATCATTGGCTGTTAACTGAACCCGATCGAGCGATTCCTTCGCCACACTGCTGCTAACTGAAGCCGATCGATGCTACCTCTCGATGAACAGTGAACGTTGTTGGGGGGTGGATGAACAGTTCCTCGGTGGGGGGTTGGATGAACAGGACCCCATGGTAGTAGAGGCCATTGTCGCTGGATGAATAGGACCCGATCGAGCTGGTTCGGGGTGGATGAACAGGACCCTGTGGAGGGCTGGGTGAACAGGACCCCGTGGAGGGCTGGTTGAATAGTAGCCGGTGGAGGGCTGGATGAATAGTAGCCTGTGGAGGGGTGGTTGAACAGGACCCCGTGGAGAGTGTTGGTTGAACAGTAGCCGGTGGAGGAGCGGTGGAGGCTGGATGAACAGGAGCCCGTGGATGAACAGTCGCAGGTGGACGCTGGAGGAGGTCGACGGTGGATGAACAGTAGCCCATGGAGGCTGGAGGAGGTCGACGGTGGAGATGAACAGTATCCTGTGGAGTCCCGTTTTGCGGTACGCCACACCCCTCCCGATGAACAAGACCCCCGTTTCGACCGTAGCGCTCCAACCTAAGTCCGTTTCCTCCGTTTTGTGGTACGCCACACCCCTCCCGATCAATAGGACCCCATTTCGACCGTAGGAGGTCCAAGAGAAGTCTGTTTCCTCCGTTTTGCGGTATGCCAGACCCCTCCCAATGAACAGGACCCCGTTTGGACCGTGGCTGATCGAACACAAGGCCGTTTCCTCTGTTCTTTGGTACGCCAGGCCTCATTTTGACCGGCCGTTCCGTCAAAGCCAGTAGGCTCCCGATGAACATGACGTGTTCTGTTGCCTCCCGAGGAACACAGTGCTGTTTCTCTATTCTGACCTAGCCGGTTCGCTGCCCGATGAATAGGATGTCGTTGTTGCCGTCTGTTGCCTCTCCATGTACACAGGCCCTGGCGGTTTGTATATATATGCACGAGTACACGCTCGATACCCCGCCCATATGTACGTACGTGGCCGTATTTTTTGCCTTGTGGCTGTACATACGTGTACAGGGCTTAGACGGGACTGAGTGAACTGCTATGTCGGGTGCTCTACAACGACACGTGCCGCTACTTACTCGGCCACGGTTCATACTTGTAGAGAGACCAATCGACCAGTATGTACGTACACGTTCGCCACCAAAATGATACCGCTACGTACGCTTTGGCCAGGTGGGTCCCGACTGTCAGGCACTTCCTTGCGTGCGAATATGTAGTTGGTGGGTCCCACCAGTCATGGGGGGGGGGAACGTTTTTCATGAAATACGGTGGCCCGTCCGGTGGGTCCTTGTTGTCAGGTGGAGGAATCATTATTTTGCGCGTAACAAGGAGGCACTTCATTACTTCGTCCATGGACCCAGTTGTCAGCCTCTCCACATACAGCACTCTTCTGATGGAAGTCATTCCTTGACCACGTTGACCATGCCGCAACGAGAGCACCAGGGCAGTGGACGACTGCGAGGCCTAGGAAGGGGACGCCGTGGAGCCGGGGAAGATGCGGCAGTGGAAGCCCATGCGGAGAGGAGTACGAGGGTTCATCGGTTCGACTGCGGTGTGAGGCTACCGTCGCCGCAGAATAACAAGGGGTGTGGGTGAGTGGATGGCGTGGCCAACAGTGGGACTAGTAGGGGGCAGTGAGGCCTCCGCGGCATCACAGCCAACCACGGGAGGCAGGAGCACGTGGCACGACCGTCGTTGGTTTGGGCGGCTGGAGCAAGAAGACCAGAGGTTGAATAAGCACGACGACCGTTGGATGGACATCGTATGGTCACTGTAGCTAGAATCATTTATATTGACTAAGTTGACAAAGCCCTTGGTACGCGTCAACTTAGTAGGCCCACAGCTCAGCCTTCGAAATGGTGCGCCCCAGATGTCAGGGGGAGGAATCATTTTTTTGGCCGCTGAAGCAAGAATATCCGAGATTGAAGAGAAGCACGACATCCGTTGGATGGACATCCAACGACCACTGCTGCTTGAACTGTGTGTTGACTATAAGTTGACAAAGCCTTGCATACGCGACAACTTAGTTTTTGTTTTTTAGGGGACGCATCAACTTAGTAGTCCCACAAGTGTGTGGCAGAGAACATATAGCCCATTTGTGATTTGTAAGAATGTATAGTCCATTTTTGAATTCTAATGGAATTTACTATAGCGCATTCACAGTTTGTTAAAAGTACAGCCCATTTTCTAGCTAGGACAGAATTCAGCCAACTGCTCAAAATGGAATTCAATAAAATTTCCCACATTTTGATGGGATCCGAAACATTTTTATCCCGAAATTTCTAGTTAGATTAAATATAATTTCAAAACAAATTTGTATTACGTAAAAATCCAACGAAATATTGCGCACGCAACAAGTACTGAAATTAAAATTTTCAAATTCCAAAAATAATATATTTTTAAAACTAATTACGTGTTTGGTGCCTTTTTGATAGTTACTGCCTAGTTTTTATAATTACATGCCATTTATTATTTGTTAAACCCCATTTTCTTGTTAATCCTAATGCATCCCTCCTAGGAAAGATTTGTAGCCCAGCAGGGCGGAGAATAACAAGTTGACCCAGATCGTGTACAACTGTCGGCCCAGTTGCGTTACTGATGTTGAAAAAAATGCCTGTGTAGTACAGTACAACCTTACATGGCTACTCAGCCCACATTTAGGTATGCTGGAAAGGCCCAAACAAGGCTTCTGTACAACTTCTTGAAGTCACTGAGCTCAACTAATAACTTAAGAAAAAAGTTAGAGTAGAGTGGAACCTAATTAAAAGCTGTCACGAGCGAAGAAATAATTCAACGGGTCCCACTTGTGTGCGTGTGTGTGTGTGAGAGAGAGAGGGACCCATCGGTCGATGCTCATAAATACATATTTCAGCCATATGCATTGAATATGCTTAGTAAAAACTTATATAGTTGACATAATCATATAGAACATCATAGCGCACTGAAAAATATAGAACATCATAGCACACTGAACTTGCATACAAATATTTTACGCAGGCGGCACAATCAGGGTGGAAGCAGTGGATCGCTATGGCTAGGGCTATGTTGAAACCAACGAACTCGTACATAACGGTTCATCATCTTTATCAATGAAGGGGAAATATCTTGAATGTTGTGCAAAGAAAACAGACAGACAACACAATATATAAGTTCGTCTAGAACATTAAGTTGACGTACAACCCTTTCTAAAAAAAGTTCAGGTAAAAAAATAGAACATGTCACAATCAAATGTATTGGCACATCCGTGCTTCACACTTATAGCTCGGATTTAACTAGTATCAGACAAGATTCAGTTATTACCTCAAATTAGAGCACATCCAGGCAGCCAGCCCTGCCGCTTCTCCCAAAGAAGCAGTGGCCTCCGTCGTGCGATGGAGTAGGCCTTGTGCCATCCATCGTGCCGAGCAACATGAGGAAATTCTGACGTTGACTCCTGTAATGGACGTCGTCGACGGACCAAGGCACTAGTGGTGGGGGCAGGACTTCGATTGATGGATTGACCACTTCTTCGACATGCACGCACACTCGATACAAGTACATCCCTAACGTGGTTTGCGGTAGCCTTGGTGGCGACGAATAGTACAACCCCGATTCCTACACCGGTATCTCAACACCAATCACCTTAGGTATGGTGGACGGCTTCTTCATCCATGCCATAACCGTTAGAGCCCAGCTTTCTGGAGGAACAAACAAACTTACGAGCTCACCTCCAAGGTCGTTGATAAGCTCATTCATGGACTCGCTATTCCAAGCACGTCAAGGCATGCCGTGGAAGGTAAGCTTTGTTAAAAACTCAAGCTCAGAGGGCACCGAGCCCCATCCTGGGTGCCACCAATCAAAGCTCACCATCGCGCCATCACGGAACAAACGCCGGGAAGATTCGAACACACGACTGCAGTCAAAAGTTGTTCGGAACCTGACAAAGAAATCAGCCGGCGGCGAACAGATTTCGATGAGCAAGTCACTTATGTGGATGCCGTGCACAATACCAAGAGTTTTGACAAGGTTGTCCGGCGAGACGGGTGGCCGGTCGCCGTGGATGGTTACCATCAGCACTTTGCCGGCAAACTGGTCATCAAGTGCCGCCATTCCACTGTTGAGCGACAACACGTAGCACTCGAAGGCAGGACGAACCTCAGGATCTCCGGCTCGGAGATCCGCGTTGACCGACGACATGATAGTGCTCTTGAGTATAGGGAGTACAGGAGGGGGCTTTGGGGGAACTAGAGCAGGAATCGAGATTCCAGAGGTGGGGGAGGGGTACGAGATTGGGGATGAAAAGGTAGCATGAATTTCGAACACGCGCCAATATGCTCTCGGTGCGCAAGCGCACGAAAACACCGGTGGCACCCACATGTCGCCACGCAAGAGTCCCAATTCTTTCTTTTTTTGAGAGCCCGGCCTTTTTTGAGGATCTTTTGAGAACCCGGCCTGAGAGTCATAATTGACCTGTTTGGCATTGCGTTACTACTTGGCCCATATTCAACGACACCTCACTGTCCCAAACAAGTGTACATCATCGAAAAGACATTGGGCTCAAATTATAACTTGAAAAAAGGATATACACTCCGAACACTGGAGAATGGTGATGCCCTCATTTAGCCCACCAGCAGTTCGAGACAATAAACTGTTTGAAACAACGATATATACAACATTCAAACACTGACTAGTGACTACTACTGACATAAACAGCAAGACATGATAGTTCATAGGAAGTCTTGCTACACTACCAAAATGCACCCATCTGCAACGCTCAGACTCTCATGATCCAGACGAGAATGACATTCTAAATAGAGGCAACTATTACATAGTAAGAGTGACATAGACAAGGATGACCAAATGACAAGGAATATGCATAACAAAAGAGAGAACTACCCATCCAGAACAAGCAGCAAAGACAACAAGTCATTGGAAGAGGGATGATCCAACACCATCATAATTTGCAGCCCCGCTTCAGCCACCAGTGATCCGGAGACACCAGTACTCCACCCTTTCGACGCAACAGCCCAGTTACCTATCAACCTGAAGGCTTGAACCCAATTACTGCCTGTCGGACTCGACAAATCCAAGGATCAAAGTTAATCCAGATGCCTTTGTCATTCTCACCTTCTTTTGGCTGCAGGCTGTGTCGTTGACAATCAGGGGAGTTTGCTCCCTAACTCCTAGGGCTTGCCATGTAGACATAGTGTTCCATAGCAAACAGAGCCTCTCTGCCATCAAGGTCCTTGCCAACAGTGATCTCCTGGTTAATCGGGTAATTGAGTCCGATAAACAGAGAGTCTGGACCAAGGCTATTTACCCGCCTCCAACTGAAAACTCCTGAAGGCCCCAACAAGCTAGTATCCTGCTCATAGACATAACAACCACTGTCCGGATACTCATGTATTTCACGGTGCTTCTATATAGTGGGTTTTTTGCAATATAACTTTTCCGGCTCACGTGTCCAAATGATCATCAGTATTTTGCCGTCATCTGATCGAGCAAGGAACCAGTTGTGCTTCCCTATTTTTGGCAAAGGTGGTGCGATTACAAAGGGCAGTAACTGTAGGGACACTGCATCATATAAAAAAGGACAAGCATTCTTAATGTAAGATCGGCATTGTTTAGAGTATGGGTAGGATAATGCAGGAAACAACATTGATATGTCCCTATTGGAACTAGGAGGAAAATACAGGGAAATGTATACTGGGTTCAAAAATATAGAAGTGCCATGCATGGTTATACTCATGTTATCTCACAATCGATTCTTCACAGGAAACTACCATGTCATGCATGTTATGTAATCATCTTCTGTCCTCACAAACAAATTCCTCAAGGAAACTAACAGACCATGAATTGTTATATACTCATGTTCTGTGGGCAAATTTTTTGTGAGCATATTATTCTTGCCATTGATTGCTGAAGGGCGAATATAGGTATGTACACATGGTAAGCATTACATGCTTTCACTACTTCCAAATATAGAGTTCTACATATGCACATTTACTTCCCTAATGTATGGTTAGATGAAACCAACAATGTGATGCATGTTTCTACATCATGAAAATGAGTAAACTAACACGGCCATTGATATACACTCATATTTAGTAGTACTAGCAAAAGAGCCCGTGCGTTGCAACGGGAGAGAAAACATAACACACGCTCTTAACTCAACAACCATCACTCAAGACCACAATAGGTCCCTCACTTTTATTTTTGCGAGGCATCATATTTGTGTTGCCGCTTATCCTCCTTCCCACCCTCCCCGGCGATGGCCTCGGTGTTCACACAAAACAACAAAAAACGTGTGTTGAATATGGTTAATCCTAAGGCGTCTCTCTCTCCCCCCCTCTTCTCTCTCACTCGCTTTCTCTCACTGTCGCGATGAGAAATCTGTTGTTTTCCCCTGCGACATTTTTTAGAGGTATGCATGTGTAGTTATCGGTGTTTTTTTTTCCGTATATGGTTATAGTGGGGTGTTTATTTGCAATCCGGATCACCACCGGTATGAAAAAAATGAATTTTGCACTATAAATTATAAGTTTGCTTCCATAACAATATTTAAAAAATATTTAACAGGTAAAAATAACATCATATTTAGATTCCGCACATTTTTCTAATAAAATTTCATATATAATATGTTAAAATCGAAGTTACGGTTTAAAAGATACATATAATTTAGAAAATCATTTGGTTTGACTCAAATATATTCCAAAATAATATTTAAAAATACTTAACAGGTAAACATATATAACATGTTCAAATTGGAGTTACGGTTTAAAAGATATGGATTATTTTAAAAAGCATTTGTTTGACTTAAATATGATGTGCAGATGAATTACCTAAAACATCAGGGGGTTTTCAAAAAATGTAAAATAACGGTTCGGGTGTGACTTAAATCCGGACGGCGGGTTGATTTAAAGAAAAGATAGGGACTTCTGTGTAAAATACGAAAATAACGATTCGTTTTAACTTAAAACAGGACTACGGGTTGAATTCTCTGAAATAGAGGGACTTTTCTGAAAAATGCCATGATGGATGAAAGAAACCCAATTTGCTTTATTATTAGGTAAGGATATAGATTACTATAAATTAAGGAGAATATCAATGTCTTCCTAAGCGTTTGATTATTCAGGGGTACAAATTGGTTGTAATGACATGGTCACAATCGCATGAATTAACTCATTCCAAATATAGCTGAATTACGGCGTCTCTAATACATTGCCATAGTTCTACTCAAATTATGCTCAAACACAGATATGCCAATCATCACAAAAAGTTCAAACAACGTCATGGCGTAATCATTAACATCAGACGGAAACAACTTACACGCGCCGTCCCAGCAATACGTGGTGCCATCTGCTTTGTCGATCGCGTAGATGATGCCATTGTGTTCAATAGCATCACAGAAGTGTGTATCAGCTTTGACAATGATCCATTGCGAGCTGAGTTGTCTCCAGCTAAAGAAGGCACCAGCGTAAAGACAGACGAGTCCGCAGTCGAACAAGGAAATTAGCTTGAAGTCTGCGTAATCCGCATGTCATGTGGGTGAGGGAGTCCTGGATTAAGGGGTTCTCGGGCATCCAGCCTGTTAGCCATGGGCCGGACTGATGGGCTGTGAAGACACAAAGACCAAAGACTGCACCCGTGTCCGGATGGGACTCTCCTTGGTGTGGAAGGCAAGCTTGGTGGCCGAATATGTAGATTCCTTTCTTTGTAATCGACGGAGGAGAACTGGCCCCAGGCCAAACCCTCCGATTGGGCAGCTTTACCATGACCGCCCGTTTGGCCTTTAAGCCGGCGATGACCTCTCGGGCCATCGAAAATCCTCTTCGTATCGACCCGAAACACTCCAAGCAGATGGATCCGGTGGAGTTTTTGTCTTTAAACAAGCTCCTTGATCGTTTTGCTGCCCTGGGAATCGCCACAGATTACGATCGGATCGGGCTCAAACACGACCAAAGGGAAATCAAATCTCCACCTATCACCCACTAGATAGCGGTAGTCGAGGAGAAAGACGGTGACCCTTCCCCTATACTGAAGACGGACTACATCCGGATCGCCGACCCTGCAGAGCCGGATACCCACCCGCAAAAGGAGTTGACCGGCCTTCCGAACATAGAATCGGATGGCGGGCAAAGGCAACCAGAAGATACTACGGAGCCCGGACTGTTAAGTCTGGAAAAACTTCAGACTCCGGATCATCGATCGGGTCAGGGTCTAGATCCAATTCCACCCACCCACCCAGACATAAGCGCTCTCAGGAGCATACAACATCAGACTCAAGAAACGGTCCACCACTTCTGGGCCAGATTCCTCCTTGTCAAGGACAAGGTTAAATATTGCCACGACGAGGACGCGATATCAGCGTTCCGCAATAATTACACGAACGAAGGAATCCTCAACGCCATTAATCGCCGCCGCATACTACACTTCTCTGACTTGGCAACTATCGTACAGAAGTACAGCGCAATGGAAAGCGCCTGGAGGGATCAGGCAGCTTGTTGGGAGCCACTGGTCCCAACTCAACCACTGGTCCAGGTGAAAAGGGCGCATGCCTGTGACGCGCCCAGTCCAATAGCCAAGAAATACAAACTCATCACATGGCGCGGAATCGTTCTGGAGGGATGGCCCTATGGCCCATGCAAAATACACACAACACCGGATATCATACCAACCCACAGCCTTAGAGCATGTTGGATACTCCAGCAGGTTGCCAAAAGTGGCGAGGACATCCTTACCAAAAACACCCCAGAGCAACACCCTCCAGAAGACGACAACCCCAGAGTACTAACGGTCTTGGAGACATTCGCTTCAAGCAATAAGCGCAAAAGGGCACTTCGCAGCCTCGCTGAAGTTTGTCAAATCGCCATAGTAAACACTTGGAACGACACGACTATAACCTTTAATGCCGGCGCTGAACCAAAATACAGGACAGTCCGAGCACCAGCCGCTTTAGTCCTCAGTCCCATCGTGGACGGCTTTCGACTCACCAAGGTCCTCATGGACGGTGCCAGCAGACTAAACCTCATCTATGAGGATACACTCCACAAAATGGAAATAGACAGGAGCCGGATCAAGCAAAGCAGCACGACCTTCCGGGGATTCATTCCCTATAGGGAGGCGGGGTGTGCGGGAAAAATCACACTTGACGTGGTATTCGGCACGCCGGAGAATTATCGGTCCGAAGAAATCACCTTCCAAGTGGCTCCTTTCAGCAGCTGATACCATGCCCTGTTGGGGCGAGATGCTTTTACACGCTCCCAAGCTATACCTCATTACGGGTACATGAAGCTCAAAATGCCCGGACCAAACGGCATAATCACTCTTGTCAGTGGTCTGGACATAGCACTCTGCGCCGAAAAGAAAACCGCATCCCTGGCCCTTGAGGCATTACCTGAAGCCCTCGCGGTCGAAGAATTAACCGCACTGCGCTCCACGGGGGATAGGGACGATGTGATCTTAGACAAACGACCCAAATCCAATTCCTTCAAACCGGCAGAAGAAATAGTTAAATTCCAGGTCCACCCAACGGACCCCAAGAAGACAGCATCTATTGGAGCACAACTAGACCCAACGGTCGACGCCACACTAAGGGATTTCCTTCGCGAAAACTGGGATATATTCGCCTGGCACCCATCCGACATGCCTGGAATCCCATGTGAGCTGGACGAACATAGCCTTAAGATCTTAAAGGGATACAAACCAATCAAACAAGCACGCCGGCGCTTTTCCGAGCCCAAACGCCAAGCTATGGGGGAGGAGCTGGCCAAGCTAATTGAGGCCGGATTCATCAGAGAAATAAATCATCCGGACTGGCTGGCAAACCTGGTGATGGTACCAAAGTAGGACAAATCCTAGCGGTTGTGCGTCGATTTTAATGACCTCCATAAGGCTTTACCTAAGGATCCCTTCCCCCTCCCTCCCATCGATCAAATCATTGATGCTACCGCAGGAAACGACTCACTGTGTTTCCTTGATGCATATTCCGGATACCATCAAATCAAAATGAAGGAGTCCGATCAAGCTACAACAACATTCATTACACCATATGGTCCATTCTGTTTCAACACCATGTCCTTCGGGCTCAAGAACGCCGGCGCCACATACCGACGCATGTTTCAAACATGCCTGGAGAAACAGATCAGCAAGACAGTTGAAGCTTATGTGGACGATGTCATCATCAAAACTAGGCGCGTCGAAACACTAATAGACGATTTACGTCTCACATTTGGTAACCTCCGCGCGTATGACATTAAGCTAAATCCAGAAAAGTGCGTTTCCGGCGTCCCCGCTAAAAACTGCTGGGCTTCCTCGTTTCCAACAGAGGAATTGAAGCAAATCCAGCTAAAATCTGAGCTCTGTCACAATTGGCTATGCCAACAGACCTTAAACAAGTCCAAAAGCTCACGGGTTGCATGGCAGCTCTAAGCCGCTATATCTCCAGATTGGGAGAAAAGGCCCTGCCACTCTATCACCTTCTACAGCGAATGATCACTTCAAGTGGACGGACGCGGCAACAGCCAGACTGGAAGAAATAAAAACCCTTCTTGCGAGCAACTCAATCCTGGCCGCGCCAAACGACGGTGAACCGATGTTATTATACATATCGGCAACACATCAGGTGGTGAGTGCCGTGCTCGTCGTTGAACGAGAAAAGGACGGACACAAATTCCCGCTTCAGAAGCCAGTATACTACGTATCCACTGTCCTTACAACATGCAAATCCCGGTACCCCCATTATCAAAAGATAGCATACACGGTCTTCATGGCATCCTGAAAGCTCGGTCACTACTTCCAGGAGTGTTCGATCATGATGGATTCCAAAGTACCACTCAATGACATTATAAACAACTGCGCTGCCACGGGCCGGATTGCCAAATGGGCCATTGAGCTCCTTCCATTTGATATTACATACAAACCACGTCGAGCTACTAAATCCCAAGTACTGGTTGACTTCATCGCCGAATGGACAGAGGCCGAACTCCCTAAAGAGTACGACACATATTCCAATTGGGTTATGTATTTCGATGGCTCCAAAATGCTGGCAGGGCTAGGGGTGGGCGTAGTTTTAACGTCACCTACTAGAGACGTCGTTAAGTACGTACTCCAAATACTATACATAGACTCCAACAACGCATCCGAATACGAGGCCTTATTGCATGGTCTCCGGATGGCTGTCCCCATGGGCATACAACGGCTCGAAGTACGCGAGGACTCAAACCTTGCAATATCTCAAACAAATGGAGACTTTGACACCAAAGATCCGAAGATAGCAGCTTATCGTAATGCCATCATAAAAATGTCAACCCGGTTCGAGGGGCTCTAGTTCCATCATGTGGCTCGAGAAAGTGATCAAGGGGCGAACGTTCTTGCTCGTATCGGCGCTAAGCATGACCCCGTCCCACCTAATATCTTTCTGTAAAGGCTTTTTAAGCCATCCATGGTGTGGCAGGGGGAAAACGACAACACTAGTCCGGATCCGATCATAACCCCAGATTCCAAAAACACCGACATCATCGGAGGTTCAGCCACCGAAATAACACCGTCGGCGCATCTCATCATGGCAGTCATTGCCCCATGGACCGAACCCTTCCTGGCCTAACTTAACAGGAAGGAGCTTCTCGAGGGTCAGAATGAAGCCCACTGCATTGTCCGGTGTTCGAAGGCCTACAAGGTTCATGATGGAGAGCTCTATAAGAAAAGCGCTACCGGAATTCTTCAGCGATGTATCTCCGAGGAAGAGGGGCGGCAACTCTTGGCTGAAATTCACACCAGACTCGGCTGTCACCACGCCGCAGCTCAGGCCCTTGTTAGCAAGGCCTTCCGTAGAGGGTTTTATTGGCCGACGGCCCGAGTAGATGCACAGGACCTTGTCCAACATTGCGTCAGATGCCAACCCTTTGCCAACCAAAGCCATATGCCCCCACTGCTTTACAAATAATACCCATCACTTGGCCTTTTGCGGTCTGGGGAAATGATATCCCCTTAAAGGAGGAAGCCATAAGAGAAAGTATCTGCTAGTCATGGTGTGACATCCCAAATTTGCAATTTGGAATGTTATACACTAGATCATCATGCATAGCATATTTTCATGCATTTTGGTTGATCCTAGAAATTTCACGCAACTCAAGGACCTTCCGAGAGAGTTGGAGATTTCGTTATTCTCATATTTGAGAGTTTTCTTGAATTTGAAAAGAGGATCATTTGATTTATTTATTTCATCTTCAAACAATTTTCCCATATCAAAAATATAAGAGAGGGAATAATATGACTTTCCCAAAATTGAGCAAAATGAAGATTTAATAAATAGATCAAATTTTGTTTGCCGGAGTTTTGGTTGCATTTTATTTGGATAGGGAAAAATGCGTGTTTTCAAAAATTGCATTTTAGGCCCGGAGTAAAGTTCATGTTGTTCGGCTCATTTTTAGGAGTCGGGGAAAATTTACTTTAGAAATTTTGGAGCCCGTTTAGATTTTCTTCTCTGTGTTTTTCTGCGCGCGAAACCGTTTAAAAAAAATCCAGCAGGCCAGCCGGGCCAAAGGCCCAGCCAGCCACCGCCCCAGCCTCCCGTGCGCCAGGCGCCAGGCACAGGAGCGCCAGGGCACCGCCTCCCCTCGCTCAAGCCGTGTCCTAAAAGGACTCTGGCCGGTTAGCCCCCTCCCCTTTCCTTTGTTTTGTTTTCCTATTCCTACTCTATTTCTTGTCCCCTACCCCAAGAAACCCCCTCCCCTCACCAATATAAATACCCCCACACCCCCCTCTAAACCCATCAAATCAAACCCCAAGCCCTCCACCGCACCCCACACCCGCGCCGCCGCCCTTGTGCCCTAGCGCCGCCTTGCCCACACCACGCCGCCGGAGCCCCTCGCCGGAGACCTCGCCGGAGGTTGCCCCGCATCTCTTTTCCTCGGATCGTTTTCTTATAATCGTTCCGATTCTTTTCTTCTCTTCTGATTCGTTTTTCTAGATTGGTTTTTCGTTTCGGTTTTCTTCTCCGAAACCCTAGATTGGATTCGTTTTCTTTTCCGATTTAGTTGCCTTTGGACCGTTCACCGGACCGTTCGTCCTAACGAACGTGATCACCAGATTCTTCTAGGTTAACGAACGTCCGATCGTTTAACCGTTCTTCTTTTTCTTCTCGTCGGATTTATTCCGCGATCGCGATCTCAGATCCGATCTTCGTTCTAGTCTTTCTTCCCGCTCGTTTATCGGAATCAGGTGATTCAAGTGCCTGGAGTTTCGTTTCGGAACCGCCGTTCCGTCTAATCTACTTGAACAAGTTTTTGCCCCGGTAAAATTTGACCTAGTTTCAATTTGCTAGAACCGAGTTGTTTTTCTTCCGCCGTTTGTTTTCCGTTTCTTTGTTCGGTTCGTTCTTTCTTTGCAACTGGAGTTCTTAAGTTGAACTACCTGGTTTAATCTCTTGTTCGAGTTCTACCTGTGCATTAGATGAGTACTTATTGTATGCTTGTTGTTTGTCTGCGATAGATCACCCGGAGTGCGCCGCTTATTACTTCGAAACCCTAGGTCTCGCGGATCATCAGCAAGGCAAGTAACACTTTGATCATACCTTTTCTACAACCCATGTTTTCTTGCATTAGATCAATCCTCTCACATTGCATGATTAGGTTCTAATTAAATTGTGGGATGGGAAGTAGATGAGGTAGTACCTATTACCTGTTTATTATGAAACCTTTGGGAGTTACTTCTACGTTCGCTTATTATGCCATGCTATGCTAGTAGACGTGGATTGGGTGAGTGATATCCATGACAGATGTGAGTTGATAATTTTAATGGTTTATCTAAGGTGGCAACTTAAACACACATCTGGGTGGATTGAGGCACCTGATGTCTATCAGGACTTGCCTGTTTTATTTTGGACCGCCACCCAGGCTCAAAGGGATCATAAGATCTTTCATGCTAGAAACTTCCGTGTGCAGCCACATGCTAATATGGGCTCTGGCATAGTTGACTAAGTTGTGCGAACTCTTATGGGGTGGACTAGAAGATGTAGGGGTTGTAGGTGGTACGGTCTACCCCACATGTAAGGTGCAAGCGCTTCTGAAAGACTATGTCTCGGTCATCCGTTTCTCAAACACCATGTAGTGCGAGAAAACAAACGGAGGCGACCGAGTCATGTGGGGAAAAGTGCGAAAACCTCTGCAGAGTGTACAAACTAATCATGATTAGCCATGTCCCCGGTTATGGACAACTTGAGTATCTAGTACTTGAATATCATGTGAATCTCATCATGTTACTTCTAATTAATGTTGTTGGGTTTTAATTGTTCACTTAATTGGGATCGGAATGCTGTCAACCATTCTCGATGTTTAACAACTACCATGATAGTTAAATAAATTTATTCCTTTGCAGTAGGGAAAAACTGGCTTTACGCAAAACTGTAACCATAGAGCTTTCCACCAGCCATATATGCATGTAGTATAGCTGTTTCATTCCATTACTCTCTATGTGTTACATTGCCAGCATATTCCATGTGCTGACCCGTTTTCGGGCTGCAACTTTCATGTTGCAGACTTTTCAGACGACGAGTAAGGTGCTTTTAGGTCGTGGTTCTATACTCAGTGATGCCGTTGGAGTTGATGGACCCATTTATCTTCCGAGTCTTCCACTGTTATGGACATTAGATGGCCTTAAGCCATATTTATTGTAATAAGTTCTCTTTGAGACAACGATGTAATAAGTGTGTGATTGCCACTCTGCTATAAATCCTTCACTGTACTGTGTGGTGTCAGCATTACTGATCCAGGGATGACACCGGAGCACAGTAGGCTTGATCCATTCGGGTTGGGTCGCCACACATGGTGGATAAATTCACTAAGTGGATAGAGGCCAAACCAGTCAAAACGGCCGAAGCGGGGCCGGTAATAGATTTCATATCCGGCGTGGTACACCATTATGGTGTCCCACACAACACAATCACCGATAATGGCTCTAATTTCACACCAGATGAAGTGAAAACCTGGTGTTCTAATCTGGGCATTAAGCTCCATTACGCCTCTGTCTATCACCCACAGACAAACGGTCAAGTCGAACGGGCTAATGGTCTTAATATGAGCGGCATCAAACCTAGACTAGTGCGTTCTTTGAAAGAATCAAACAAGCACTGGGTGGAGGAACTTGACTCTGTACTCTAGGGGCTGCGGACCATGCCCAACCACACTACTGGATATACACCTTTCTTCATGGTGTACGGTGCAGAAGCAGTGTCACCCTGCGATATTATTCATGACTCACCTCGAGTGCACATGTACGAAGAGAGAGAAGCCCAGCTTGATCAGCAGGACATCTTAGATGCCCTGGAGGAGGAGCGCGATGTCGCAAAAGCACGTTCCGCATTTTATCAACAGCAGGCTCGCAGGTATCAAAGCAGAGAAGTGCGGGCCAAGACTTACAACGTTGGTGAACTTGTTCTATGCCTGCCGGAGAAGAAAAAGGACAAACTCAAGCCCAAGTGGGAGGGTCCCTTCATCGTTGACGAAGTTCTCACCGGAGGAGCGTACCGCCCGCGTGATGCATCAGACAATCACCTGGAGCCGAACCCCTGGAACGCGGCCAGACTCTGACGATTTTATGCCTAGTGCCGAACTCTATGTTCGTCTCCTTCCTGCTGTTATTAACGTTATTTTTTCTCTCTCTTTTCGTTTTTTTATCTTTTTTCGTTTTGCTCTTTAGCCCTACGGCTTTAGTACGGCTAGACCGTCCTCCCCTAATGCATACATCTCCACATATGTACGTTCATTATACCTGGGGGCTTCTCGTACAGAAGCTTGCTATTATTCTTCGAGCATCAAGCTCACCACATATGCATTTTTTTCATTTGTACCTTTTCTTCGCCATTATATGCATCAATATGACTTAAGTTTTGGCCAAGATGGGTTGCCTGGCTCTTGTGCTTATGCCCTACGTTCATGTTAGTTCAGCTAGGGCATAAATGGAGCACCTCTGTGATTGTTACTGCCGGGTCATCCAAATGTGTACCTCAGACTGGGTGAAGCTGAAAGCTAGCGTTCTTAAGGGAATATTGGGTTGGCGGATTAAAGACGTTGCCGCATTCACTCCATTGTGAAACCCCCGAAGTTACTCACTCTCCAATTTTTTCAATCACAGTTCAGACATGCATATTAAACACATGCACACCCAGGGAAAGGAACCCTTAAAGGAACTATTCTCTCTGGAATATGTTTCTTACATAATGTAATATAACATAACTAGCCAGATACACATTGTTTGTTCAAGCAACTATGACCCCTATGCCTGGTTCGCATGCATACCCCGGTATATTCTACCATTAGGGTATTTGGAAACACTACCCACCTTCGGGTCCAGAGGTTGAAGCGAAAAGGTCGACCATGACAATTGTTTTTATTATCCAGCTAGAAGGAAAATACATAGTCACTTAGGACTTAAAAACTTCCTCCTCTATACCGTCCAACAGGCGGTCTAATTTATAATCCTGTTGAGAGTATCTAGCAGCCACCTCCACTTGGCCATATACTAAACTAATAGGAATTTCTTCCCCATTTGACCCTGCGGTCCAACCCGGGCCATGTGATTCAGATCCAGCTTGGTGTATCGTGTTTTTACCATGGCCCGGGCCTCTCCCACACCCTCTCGGCAGGCCGATATCTTCCATAGTCGGATACGCCGTGCGCTCCCTTGAACAGCTCTACAAGCTTCTCTATACTCCCTGGAGGGGAGTCGGATGGCCATAAGGCCTTGGCTACACTCCGCATTGCCTGCCGAGCTTGCTCGTGCAACTGTGACAACCCTTGCACAAGATCACTCGATGATCCGGACACCTCCTCTTCGAGACGGCCCGTCAATATACCTGCAATCACAGCTATATCAGCTACTTTTACTTCCAAACTATTATAAGGTAAATACGGCCACATACTAAATATGCTGCCTCACAGTTTTTTGTTCTCCTTGACGGGGTCGGCTAGCTGGGCCTGCACATCCTTCAGCTCTTCGCCCAGCTGGGTGTTTGCATCTTGGAGTTTTCTTTTCTCCTGTCTGACACGGGTCAAAACCCGCTCGCCTGCGGCATGCAACCTTTTCGACTCTTTTTCCTCCAATTGATCTGATGATCCTGTTATGAGATAAAGCCGCAGTGTTAACACGGTCGCTATGCAATAATTGTTTCTCGACGGAGGGAAATATTACCAGAAGACGTCTCTTTGGATTTTTCCAGTTCGGCGGTCACTGCGTTTAACTGCGTCCGACACTTTTCTATCTCTTGGGCTAGCATGTCGTTCTTCTCCGACAGAACCTGGTCATGCAACGATCCTCAAATCAGTTGCCCCAACTAATTTAAGTCTCGGGGGCTACTGCCATATGGTTATCATAGTCAGACAAAGTAAACTTACCTACACATCTTTTAAATGCTGCTTTGTGGCTTTGTTAAGCCCATCTTGAGCAGCTCGGATATATGCATCAGCCGAGATGAAGGCGTTAAATGCCTCTTTTGAAAAGCCAGGGCCTTGTAAAATGGCCCTGCGGCGCCGATGATTCATGGAGCTCTCCACTTCCGAGTTGGTGACGGATACATCATCCGAATCCTCGGCTGGAGGACAGTCTGGCGTCACCGCCGCATCAGCCCCTGTCTTCACGACAGGATCCGGATCCTGGCTGCGGGAAGTATGACCGGGTCCGGCACACCTTTTTCCTAATACAGGGTAAACGGAAAGGTCATAGTTGGATGTGACTGTCAAGGTGCATATTTGCAAATTCATACCTCTTTGGTGAAGGCTCGGCCGTATCTTCGTTTTCCTTCCTCTTTGAAGGCTTGCTTGGTATGGGGGACGCTCTCTTCGGAGATGCCCCCGGGGCAGCATGGCATGCCGAACGCCTCCCCTTTTGAGCACAGGATAGTGCGGTGGGTAAGGAGGAATAAGAAAACTCTCTTGACAAGGTATCTCCAGATTACTTACATGTGAAGCAGGAAGGAGGCCAGGGTAATCGGCAATAATGGGTACATCCATACCGTCATAGCTCATTTGATAGAATATTCCCTCCTCGAGCTCCACAAAGATGTCCGGATCTTCCTCATATCCGGGGTCAAGATCTCGGTTGCGATTCTCTGGTTGAGGGGCAGGGTCATGGATCCCCTCGACAGACTTTTGCCATTCCTGTTATAAGCGGATAAGATACAACCTGTCAAGAATGATTCAGGGACAGGAGTAAAATAGTGGAGCTGAAGCTTACCTGGCTGGGAGGATTATACATGGAAAATTCGTCTCAATATTGGAGACAGGTGAACTCCTCCTTCTCCCCTTTATATAGCTCGGCTAGTATTTTGGCCAGGGCGGCGGGTGTCTTCGGGCCCTTCTAACCATAGCGTGAGGCGTCGTCTTCCCCGTTATAATGCCACATGGGCAGCCCTTTGTATTGGAGTGGCTGGACCCCCCCTCCCCCCATGTTATAGAGATCGCCATTACCTCGACTATTGACAATCCCGACTAGGAAAGCGTCTTAATCTTGCCCAGCAGCAAGTTGATCTCTGCACTATCCTCTTCCTCGAGGCTCCAAGGACGCCAGCTATGGCGTTTCTTCAGCGGACCAGTTGAAAACTCGGGGAGGCCCATGCGGACGGGGTCGGGTAGAGCGACGTCGTCGATGTAGAATAATTCGGAAGGCCACTCTTTAGGAGCTTTCTTCGGCGTGCCGGACAGGTATTCGGTCCCGGCGATGCGGCACACTTTGGCTCCTCCCACTTGAAAAATCAACCCGCCTTGATTGCGAGGGACAAGGCAGAACAGTCTTCTCCATAAATTGAAATGGGCCTCGCAGCCCAGGAATAGCTCGCATAGAGCGACATAACCCGCAATATGAAAGAGAGAGGCGGGAGCGAGACTGTGCAGTTGGAGGCCGTAATACTCCAGCAGTTCTCGGAGGAAGGGATGGATTGGAAATCCGACACCTATTAACAAGAAGGGGACGAAGCACACTCGTTCTCCCGCAAACATATTGGGGAAACCCTCCGCTTGGGTTTTGCCATTGAAGGAGGCCAATCCTGCTCGAACAGGGACCAGATCTGCAGGAGGGAGAAATCCCTGTGTTTGCAACTTCTCTAATTGGCTGTTGGACACAGAGCACCACTCCCACTCGCCTTTCTCTGGGTCAGAACGGGAGGTGGAGCTGGGAATTTTAGCCATGTTGGAATGGTCTTTCCTGGCAATTTCTGAGGATTTTTCTCCGCGTGGTGCTGAATGGATCTGAGACCCAATCTCTTTAAATAGACGCTCTTACTTGCGTGGTCAGGGTGTTATTTGCAAAACATACCCTGACCATCCGCATTCACCCGACACGTGGAAGCTGAAGTCAAAGATGCACAGAAGCCGAGGGGTGCGACATTGAATTATAAGCCAAATACATTACTTGGAAGTCGTCGGAGGAGGAACCCGCCTTGCAATGCCGAAGACAATCTGCGCGCCGCACATCTTGTCATTGAAGCCTGGTTCGACGGCTACTGAGGGACTCCTGGATTAAGGGGTCCTTGGGCATTCGACCTGTTAGCCATGGGCTGGGCTGATGGGCTGTGAAGACACGAAGACCGAAGACTGCACCCATGTCCGGATGGGACTCCCCTTGGCGTGGAAGGCAAGCTTGGCGGCCGAATATAGATTCCTTTATTTGTAACCGACCTCGTGTAACCCTAGATCCCTCCCGTGTCTATATAAACCAGAGGGCTAGGTCCGTAGATAGGCGGAATACTCATTACCGTAGCCATCCCAGCTAGACCTCTAGGGTTTAGCTATTACGATCTCGAGGTAGATCAACTCTTGTAATACTCGTATTCATCAATATCAATCAAGCAGGACATAGGGTATTACCTCCATAGAGAGGGCCCGAACCTGGGTAAACATCGTGTCCCATGTCTCTTGTTACCATCGACCTTAGAGGCATAGTTCGGGACCCCCTACCCGACATCCACCGGTTTTGACACCGACAGTGGGCACTTGGCAGATTACAATCTTCTGCAAAACAAGGTCCGTCCAGCTGACGTGGTAATCTAGATGACTTGGACCATGATGGTAAAACTCTATATAATCCAACGAAGGAAGGATAATCTCATGGGAGGCCTGGAAGTTCACGAGCCACCCACTTTTTCCTATCTTCTCTGACGGCAGCCATCCAGTGGGATTTCATGCCGACCCAGTATATACCTGCCAAGAAGTTTCGGGCGATGGTGATCGTATCAAAGTCGAGGGAAATTATGTATGGCGACCCACTACATACCTACAAAGAAATTTCGGCTAATGGAGATCGAATTGAAGTCGAGGGGCATCATGTACGCCTCCGTATCCTGGTGAGCAAATAGCGCAAGACCAGATAGCAGCAAGCAGGGTGTCTTAAAAAGCTTAGGCCTCGCTTCAACGATGGCCGTGTGCATGTCCCTCGAGCATTCAGCCAGCTGTAAGGCGCTCAACATATCCATACATGAACAACAGAGGTCGAGGATGTCACTGGGGAGATTGCTCCAATTGCGGCTCATATGGATGCTGCACGGTTCGTGTTTCGCCATGGTGGAGTTTGGAAGGTGGGGGTTTTTGGGGGCTTGATTTACGAGGGAGAAGGCTCTTGGTGCTGGAGCGGCTAGCGAGGGAATAGCGGTACTGGGGGAGGCGAGCGAGGCGAGGTTATGCGGGGGCACAGTGAGATGATTAAGAGTGACCTTAGGATCTCCGGCGAGACAGAGATGGAGATGGAGTAGTGCTAGGGGAGAGGGAGACGAGGCGGGGCATGCTATAAAGCGGCGGTGACAGTGACTGCACAGTGCACAAGGTGAGGCTGACTTTGGTAAGCCGAACACGCCGCCTGAACTGGTGTCACCTCGGGCGCAGGGTCTTGTCAGTTCACTGTGAGGATCGGATGAATAATATTTTGACCATCAAGTGTACCACAGTTGTACTACTACTAGTAGTAGGAGCAGTAGGAACATGAGTAGTACGGTAATAGGTCTCCCGTGCTAGCATGCCTCTGGGTTAACTTCATTCTCCAGGTATCATCCATATTGCGAGCAGAACCAAATTCTCATGCATGCGGAAGCACGAAGAAGGCCTTTTATTTTTTGGGGATCTCTACTATTATAAAAAGGCAAGTTGGTGATGATGGTGTGCCTGCCATCTTGCAATATAGACCGTCTGATTTATATCTGGCAGATAGAAAGCAAACTATGCTAATTTTGCAAAAAGATACCCGCACCTCTCTCCACATTTGCAGATAAGGTCTTCCCTCGTTCACCCTTATTTCCCGCAACCTCATTGTTGAGAAATTAAAAAAGGAAACATCTAGAACAATCTGGCACGGTGGCCGCTACCGGCGTCGTCCATCCCCATGCCTCCACTCAGTCCGACCACCAATCACCACCACGCCCCACTCCTCCTCACCTTATCTTTTCTCTTTCACGATATATCATAAGTTTTTACACATGGGATTACTCCTCCATGGGTCAATCACAACAGGTGTTTTGTAAAATAATGCATCTTGATGTTCCGTGCAATGCACGTGAATCTTTCTAGTAACCGCATGTTCCTTAACTAGAGAATGTTGTGTCTCCCACGCATGCGCCAATATCCATCTGAACCAGCTACGACACATTTTTTATCTGTTCTCATAGGTCCCACCTGTCAGGAGGGGTGCAGAAATAAAAAGGAATAATAAAATGTCTCGCCACGGTGATTCGAAAGAGTGACCTCAACTAGCCAGTGGCACATGTAGCGCTAGAAGGATGGGCACGTACAGGGGCATGTACCACTCCTCAGTCTACCCTCATAGCCTTTTCGTTTAGTCTACCTAGCTGTCTAATAAACTTCATGCAGGACACTTCTCCCATTTACTTCTCCATCAGGAACCGATTTTCCTCGGTGATACGTCCATTTTGCATCATGCTTTTATATCGATATTTATTGCATTATGGGCTGTTGTTACACATTATGTCACAATACTTATGCCTATCCTCTCTTATTTTACAAGGTTTGCATAAAGAGGGAGAATGCCGACAGCTGGGATTCTGGGCTGGAAAAGGAGCAAATATTAGAGACCTAATCTGCACAGCTCCAAAAGTCCTGAAACTTCCACGGAAGACGTTTTCAGAATATATAAAAAATACTCAGTGGAAGAAGTTCACCAGGGGGGCCACACCCTGCCCACGAGGGTGGGGGCGCGCCCTACCCCCTGGGTGCGCCCCCTACCTCGTGGGCCCCCTGGTGGCCCTCCGATGTCCATCTTCTACTATATGAAGTCTTTCGGTGAGAAAAAAAATCATAAGCCATCTTCTCAAACAAAACTCCACCGCCATGAGGCGGAACCTTGGCGGAACCAATCTAGGGCTCTGGCGGAGCTGTTCTGCTGGGGAAACTTCCCTCCAGGAGGGAGAAATCATCGCCATCATCATCACCAACGCTCCTCTCATCAGGAGAGGGCAATCTCCATCAACATCTTCATCAGCACCATCTCCTCTCAAAACCCTAGTTCATCTATTGTATCCAATTCTCGTCTCCAAGTCCGGGATTGGTGCTAGTAGGTTGCTAGTAGTGTTAATTACTCCTTGTAGTTGATGCTAGTTGGTTTAATTGGTGGAAGATCATATGTTCAGATCCTATATGCATATTAATACCCCCTCTGATTATGAACATGAATATGCTTTGTGAGTAGTTACGTTTGTTCCTGAGGACATGGGAGAAGTCTTGCTATTAGTAGTCATGTGAATTTGGTATTCGTTTGATATTTTGATGAGATGTATGTTGTCTCTCCTCTAGTGGTGTTATATGAACGTCGACTACATAACACTTCACAATTGTTTGGGCCTAGAGGAAGGCATTGGGAAGTAATAAGTAGATGATGGGTTGCGAGAGTGAGAGAAGCTTAAACCCTAGTTTATGCGTTGCTTCATAAGGGGCTGATTTGAATCCATATGTTTCATGCTACGGTTAGGTTTAACTTAATACTTTTGTTGTAGTTGCGGATGCTTGCAATAGAGGTTAATCATAAGTGGGATGCTTGTCCAAGTAAGGACAGTACCCAAGCACCGGTCCACCCACATACAAAATTACCAAAGTACCAAACGTGAATCATATGAACGTGATGAAAACTAGCTTCACGATATACCCATGTGTCCTCGGGAGCTCTTTTCTCTATATAAGAGTTTCCCAGGCTTGTCCTTTGCTACAAAAAGGATTGGGCCACCTTGCTGCACTTTATTTACTTTTGTTACATGTTGCTTGTTACAAATTATCATATCACAAAACTATATGTTACTACTTGTTTCAGTACTTGCAGAGAATACCTTGCTGGAAACCGCTTATCATTTCCTTCTGCTCCTCGTTGGGTTCGACACCTTAATTATTGAAAGGACTACAATAGATACCCTATACTCATGGTTCATCAAGACTCTTTTCTGGCACCGTTGCCGGGGAGTGAAGCGCCTTTGGTAGGTGGAATTTGGTAAGGAAAAAATTATATTGCGTGCTGAAATTTACTATCACTTGTTACTATGGAAAGTAATCCTCTGAGGGGCTTGTTAGGGGTATCTTCACCCCGACCAGTAGAGCAAAGAGTTGCTCCTCAACCTACTGAACCTACTGAAAATGAAAATGTTTGCTTCGAAATTCCTTCGGGTATGATAGAAAAACTGCTAGCTAATCCTTTTGTAGGAGATGGAACCAAGCATCCAGATGAGCATCTAATATATGTGGATGAAGTTTGTGGATTATTTAAGCTTGTAGGTGTACCCGGAGATGTTGTCAAGAAGAAGGTCTTCCCTTTATCTTTGAAGGGAGATGCATCGACATGGTATAGGCTATGTGATGATATGGGGTGATACATCTCCAACGTATCTATAATTTTTGATTGCTCCATGCTATATTATCTACTCTTTTGGACTATATTGGGCTTTATTTTCCACTTTTATATTATTTTTGGGACTAACCTATTAACCGGAGGCCTAGCCCAGAATTGCTGTTTTTTGCATATTTCAGTGTTTCAGATAAACGGAATATCAAACAGAGTCCAAACGGAATAAAATCTTCGGAAACGTGATTTTCTCACCGAACGTGATCCAGGAGACTTGGACCCTTCTGCAAGGGATCAAAGAGGTGGTCACGAGGGTGGTGGGCGCCCCCCTAGGGCGCACCCCCTGCCTCGTGGGCCCCTCGGTGCTCCACCGACGTACTCCTTCCTCCTATATATACACACGTACCCCCAAACGGTCAGAACTGGAGCCAAAAACCTAATTCCACCGCCGCAACTTTCTGTATCCACGAGATCCCATCTTGGGGCCTATTCCGGAGCTCCGCCGGAAGAGGAACGTCATCACGGAGGGCTTCTCCATCATCCTAGCCCCTCCGATGAAGTGTGAGTAGTTTACCTCAGACCTTCGGGTCCATAGTTAGTAGCTAGATGGCTTCTTCTCTCTCTTTGAATCTCAATACAAAGTTCTCCCCCCCTCTCGTGGAGATCTATTCGATGTAATCTTCTTTTTGCGGTGTGTTTGTTGAGATGGATGAATTGTGGGTTTATGATCAAGTCTATCTATGAATAATATTTGAATCTTCTCTGAATTCTTTTATGTATGATTGGTTATCTTTGCAAGTCTCTTCGAATTATCCGTTTGGTTTGGCCAACTAGATTGGTAGTTCTTGCCATGGGAGAAGTGCTCAGCTTTGGGTTCGAACTTGCGGTGTCCTTACCCAGTGACAGAAGAGGCAGGAAGGCACGTATTGTATCGTTGCCGTCGAGGATAACAAGATGGGGTTTATTTCATATTGCATGAATTTATCTCTCTACATCATGTCATCTTGCTTAAGGCATTACTCTGTTTTTAACTTAATACTCTAGATGCATGCTGGATAGCGGTCGATGAGTGGAGTAATAGTAGTAGATGCAGAATTGTTTCGATCTACTTGTCACGGACGTGATGCCTATATACATGATCATGCCTAGATATTCTCATAATTATGCTCAATTCTATCAATTGCTCAACAGTAATTTGTTCACCCACCGTAGAATACTTATGCTCTTGAGAGAGGCCACTAGTGAAACCTATGGCCCCCGGGTCTATTCTCATCATATCAATCTCCATCACTTTTATATTGTTTTGCTATTTACTTTTTACTTTGCATCTTTATATCAAAAATACCAAAAATATTCTATCTATCAGATCTCACTCTCGTAAGTGACTGTGAAGGGCTTGACAACCCCTAATCGCGTTGGTTGCGAGTAGCTATCGCTTTGTGCAGGTACGAGGGACTTGAGCGTGGGCTCCTACTGGATTGATACCTTGGTTCTCAAAAAAACTGAGGGAAATACTTACGCTACTCTACTGCATCATCCCTTCCTCTTCGGGGAAAACCAACGCAAGCTCAATATGTAGCAAGAAGGATTTCTAGCGCCGTTGCCGGGGAGTCTATGCAAAAAGTCAATATACCAAGTACCCATCACAATCCCTATCTCTCGCATTACATTATTTGCCATTTGCCTCTCGTTTTCCTCTCCCCCCAATTCACCCTTGCCGTTTTATTCGCCCTCTCTCTCTATCCTCCCTCTCGGTTTGCCTCTTTTGACCGCTTGCTTTTTGTTTGCTCGTGTGTTAGATTGCTTGTTTGTCGCGATGGCTCAAGATACTACTAAATTGTGTGACTTCACCAATACCAATAATAATGATTTCCTTAGCACTCTGATTGCTCCTCTTATCGATGCTGAATCTTGTGAAATTAATACTGCTTTGTTGAATCTTGTTATGAAAGATCAATTCGCCGGCCTTCCTAGTGAAGATGGCACTACTCATCTGAATAGCTTCGTTGATTTATGTGATATGCAAAAGAAAAAAGATGTCAATAATGATGTCGTTAAATTGAAGCTATTTCCTTTTTCGCTTAGAGATCGTGCTAAAGCTTGGTTTTCGTCTTTGCCTAAGAATAGTATAGATTCATGGAACAAGTGCAAAGATGCTTTTATCTCTAAGTATTTTACTCCCGCTAAGATCATCTCTCTTAGAAACAATATAATGAACTTCAAACAACTTGATCATGAACATGTTGCACAAGCTTGGGAGGGAATGAAATTAATGGTACGTAATTGCCCTACTCATGGTTTGAATTTGTGGATGATTATACAAAACTTTTATGCCGGATTGAATTTTGCTTCTAGAAATCTTTTCGATTCTGCCGCGGGAGGCACTTTTATGAAATCACTTTAGGAGAAGCTACTAAACTCCTATATAATATTATGATTAATTATTCTTAATGGCATACTGAAAGAACTTCTAATAAAAAAGTGCATGCGATAGAAGAAATTAATGTGTTGAGTGGAAAGATGGCTGAACTTACGAAATTATTTGCTACTAAGAGTGTTTCTTCTGATCCTAATGATATGCCTTTGTCTACTTTGATTGAGAATAATAATGAATCTATGGATGTGAATTTTGTTGGTAGGAATAATTTTGGTAACAACGCTTATAGAGGGAATTTTAATCGTAGGCCATATCCTAGTAATCCTTCGAATAATTATGGGAATTCCTACAACAACTCTTATGGAAATTATAATAAGATGCCCTCTGATTTTGAATCTAATATTAAAGAATTTATTTCTTTGCAAAAGAATTTTAATGCTATGATTGAAGAAAAATTGCTTAAGATTGATGATTTGGCTAGAAACGTTGATGGAATTGCTTTTGATGTTGATGCTTTGAAACTTAGATCTATTCCACCTAAACATGATATTAATGAGTCTCTAAAAGCCATGAGAATTTCAATTGATGAGTGTAAGGAAAGAACCTCTAGGATGTGTGCTTCCAAAGATGCCTTTATTAAGGCGTGTTCTTCCAATTCCTATGAAAATCAAGATGAAGATCTAAAAGTTATTGATGTGTCTCCAATTAAATCTTAATTTTGCAATATGAATCTTGATGAAACTGAATATGATCTTCCTTTACCTAGAAGGCGTCCTAAAAATTCGGAGTGTTTAGATTTTAATGATGAAATTGATGAAAGTGGGATTGAAAGAAATAGAAATCTAGATGTTTCTAAACCCACTATATTGGATTTCAAGGAATTTAATTAAGAAAGTTGCTCTTTGATTGATTGTATTTCCTTGTTGCAATCCGTGCTAAATTCTCCAGATGCTTATAATTGAAATAAAGCCTTCACCGAACATATTGTTGATGCCTTGATGCAATCTTATGAAGAAAAACTTGAATTGAAAGTTTCTATCCCTAGAAAACTCTATGATGAGTGGGAACCAACTATTAAAATTAAAATTAAAGATCATGAGTTTTATGCTTTGTGTGATTTGGGTGCTAGTGTCTCTACTATTCCCTAGACTTTGTGTGATTTACTAGATTTCCGTAACTTTGATGATTGCTCTCTAAACTTGCATCTTGCAGATTCCACTATTAAGAAACCTATGGGAAGGATTAATGATGTTCTTATTGTTGCAAATAGGAATTATGTGCCCGTAGATTTCATTGTTCTTGATATAGATTGCAATCCTTCTTGCCCTATTATTCTTGGTAGACCTTTCCTTAGAACGGTTGGTGCGATTATTGATATGAAGGAAGGGAATATTAGATTTCAATTTCCATTAAAAATGGCATGGAACACTTTCCAAGAAAGAAAATAAAATTACCATATGAAACTATCATGAGAGCCACTTATGGATTGCCTACCAAAGATGGCAATACCTAGAACTATTCTTGCTCGTTATGCCTAGCTAGGGGCGTTAAACGATAGCGCTTGTTGGGAGGCAACCCAATTTTATTTTTATTCCTTGCTTTTTTGCTCCTGTTTAGTAAAAAATAAATTATTTAGCCTCTTTTTTGGTTGTGTTTTTTGTGTTTAGTTAGTGTTTGTGCCAAGCAGAACCGTTGGGAAGACTTGGGGAAAGTCTTGTTGAACTTGCTATAAAAAAATGAAACTTTATCGCTCACGATAACTGCTGTCATTTTTATTTGAGGAGTGATATTTAGTTAATTTTTTTGCAGATGATTAATAGATAAATTCCTCACGTCCAGCAGTTTATTTTAGAATTTTTGGGGATCCAGATCTTGCGCTAGCTACAGATTACTACAGACTGTTCTGTTTTTGACAGATTCTGTTTTTCGTGTGTTGTTTGCTTATTTTGATGAATCTATGGCTAGTAAAATAGTTTATAATGCATAGAGAAGTTGGAATACAGTAGGTTTAACACCAATATAAATAAAGAATGATTTCATTACAGTACCATGAAGTGGTGTTTTTTTTTCTTTCGCTAACGGAGCTCACGAGTTTTCTATTTTGAGTTTTGTGTTGTGAAGTTTTCAAGTTTTGGGTGAATTCTTTTGATGGATCATGGAACAAGGAGTGGCAAGAGCCTAAGATTTGGGATGCCCATGGCAACCCCAAGATAATCCAAGGAGACCAAATAGTCAAAGCTTGGGGATGCCCCCGGAAGGCATCCCCTCTTTCGTCCACTTCCATCGGTAATTTACTAGGAGCTATATTTTTATTCACCAACATGATATGTGTTTTTCTTGGAGCGTCTTGTATTATTTGTGTCTTTATTTGTTAGTATGCCACAATCATCCTTGCTGTACACACCTTTTGAGAGAGCCATACATGAATTAAAATTTGATAGAATACTCTATGTGCTTCACTTATATTTTTTGAGCTAAGTAGTTTTGCTCTATGTGCTTAACTTATATCTATTGAGCTAAGTAGTTTTGCTATATGTGCTTTACTTATATCTATTGAGCTAAGTAGGTTTTCTCTATGTGCTTCACTTATATCCTTTGAGCTAGATAATTTTACTCTATGTGCTTCACTTATATCTTTTGAGCGTTATAATTTTGCTCTATGTGCTTCACTTAGATCTTGTAGAGCATGGTGGTGGATATGTTTTAAAGAAACTATTGATCTCTCATGCTTCACTTAAATTAATTTGAGAGTCTCTTAATAGCATGGTAATTTGCCTAATAATAATATGCTTGGTATTCAAGATTTGTGAAACTCTCTTTTGAGTGTGTTGAATACTAAGAAAAGATTGAAGCATGATAATTGTTTTGAGTCATGGAGGTGATGATATTAAAGTCATGCTAGTTGAGTAGTTGTGAATTTAAAGAATACTTGTGTTAAAGTTTGTGATTCCCGTAGCATGCACGTATGGTGAACCGTTATGTGATGAAGTCGGAGCATGATTTATTTATTGATTGTCTTCCTTATGAGTGGCGGTCGGGGACGAGAGATGGTCTTTTCCTACCAATCTATCCCCCTAGGAGCATGCGCGTAATACTTTTCTTTGATAACTTCTAGATTTTTTCAATAAGTATATGTGTTCTTTATGACTAATGTTGAGTCCATGGTTTATACACACTCTCACCCTTCCACCTTTGCTAGCCTCTCTAATACCGCGCAACTTTCGCCGTTATCATACACCTACCATATACCTTCCTCAAAACAGCCACCATACCTACCTATTATGGCATTTCCATAGCCATTCCGAGATATATTTCCATGCAACTTTCCACAATCTAGTTCATCATGACACACTTCATCATTGTCATATTGCATATCCCGGCACACCGCCGGATGCATTCACATAGAGTCATATTTATTCTAAGTATCGAGTTGTAATTGTAGAGTTATAAGAAAAATAAAAGTGTGATGATCATCATCATTAAAGCATTGTCCCAGTGAGGAAAGAATGATGGAGACTATGATTCCCCCATAAGTCGGGATGAGACTCCGGACGAAAAAAAGAGGCCATAAAAAAAGAGAAAAGGCCCAAAAAATGATGAGAGAAAAACAGAGAAGGGACAATGTTACTATCCTTTTACCACACTTGTGCTTCAAAGTAGAACCATGATCTTCATAGTAGAGAGTCTCTCATGTTATCACTTTCATATACTACTGGGAATTTTTCATTATAGAATTTGGCTTGTATATTCCAATGATGGGCTTCCTCAAATTGCCCTAGGTCTTCATGAGCAAGCAAGTTGGATGCACATCCACTTAGTTTCTTTTTGAGCTTTCATATACTTATAGCTCTAGTGCATCCATTGCATGGCAATCCCTACTCACTCACATTGATATCTATTGATGGGCATCTCCATAGCCCGTTGATACGCCTAGTTGATGTGAGACTATCTTCTCCTTTTTGTCTTCTCCACAACCACCATTCTATTCCACCTATAGTGCTATATCCATGGCTCACGCTCATGTATTGCGTGAAGATTGAAAAAGTTTTGAAAAAGTTAGAGTATGAAACAATTGCTTGGCTTGTCATCGGGGTTGTGCATGATTTAAATACTTTGTGTGGGGAAGATGGAGCATAGCCAGACTATGTGATTTTGTAGGGATAACTTTCTTTGGCCATGTTATTTTGAGAAGACATAATTGCTTTGTTAGTATGCTTGAAGTATTATTATTTTCTATGTTAATATAAGCATTTATCTTGAATCTTTCTAATCTGAATATTCATGCCACAATTAAGAAGATTTGCATTGAAATTATGTCAAGTAGCACTCCGCATCAAAAATTCTCTTTTTATCATTTACCTACTCGAGGACGAGCAGTAATTAAGCTTGGGGATGCCTGATATGTCTCCAACGTATCTATAATTTTTGATTGCTCCATGCTATATTATCTACTGTTTTGGACTATATTGGGCTTTATTTTCACTTTTATATTATTTTTGGGACTAACCTATTAACCGGAGGCCCAGCCCAGAATTGCTGTTTTTTGCCTATTTCAGTGTTTCGGATAAACGGAATATCAAACGGAGTCCAAACGGAATAAAATCTTCGGAAACGTGATTTTCTCACCGAACGTGATCAGGAGACTTGGACCCTACTGCAAGGGATCAAAGAGGTGGTCACGAGGGTGGGGGGCGCCCCCCTCTAGGGCGTGTCCCCTGCCTCGTGGGCCCCTTGGTGCTCCACCGACGTACTCCTTCCTCCTATATATACACACGTACCCCCAAACGATCAGAACAGGAGCCAAAAACCTAATTCCACCGGCGCAACTTTCTGTATCCACGAGATCCCATCTTGGGGCCTGTTCCGGAGCTCCGCCGGCAGAGGGCCGTCATCACGGAGGGCTTCTACATCATCCTAGCCCCTCTGATGAAGTGTGAATAGTTTACCTCAGACCTTCAGGTCCATAGTTATTAGCTAGATGACTTCTTCTCTCTTTGAATCTCAATACAAAGTTCTCCCCCTCTCTCGTGGAGATCTATTCGATGTGATCTTCTTTTTGGGGTGTGTTTGTTGAGACCGATGAATTGTGGGTTCATGATCAAGTCTATCTATGAATAATATTTGAATCTTCTCTGAATTCTTTTATGCATGATTGGTTATCTTTGCAAGTCTCTTCGAATTATCCGTTTGGTTTGGCCAACTAGATTGGTAGTTCTTGCCATGGGAGAAGTGCTTAGCTTTGGGTTAGATCATGCGGTGTCCTTACCCAGTGACAGAAGGGGCAGCAAGGCACGTATTGTATCGTTGCCATCGAGGATAACAAGATGGGGTTTATTTCATATTGCATGAATTTATCTCTCTACATCATGTCATCTTGCTTAAGGCGTTACTCTGTTTTTAACTTAATACTCTAGATGCATGCTAGATAGCGGTCGATGAGTGGAGTAATAGTAGTAGATGCAAAATCGTTTCGATCTACTTGTCACGGACGTGATGCCTATATACATGATCATGCCTAGATATTCTCATAATTATGCTCAATTCTATCAATTGCTCAACAGTAATTTGTTCACCCACCGTAGAATACTTATGCTCTTGAGAGAAGCCACTAGTGAAACCTATGGCCCCCGGGTCTATTCTCATCATATCAATCCCCATCACTTTTATATTGTTTTGCTATTTACTTTGCTTTTACTTTTTACTTTGCATCTTTATATCAAAAATACCAAAAATATTCTATCTATCAGATCTTACTCTCGTAAGTGACTGTGAAGGGCTTGACAACCCCTAATCGCGTTGGTTGCGAGTAGCTATCACTTTGTGCAGGTACGAGGTACTTGAGCGTGGGCTCCTACTGGATTGATACCTTGGTTCTCAAAAAACTAAGGGAAATACTTACTCTACTCTGCTGCATCATCCCTTCCTCTTCGGGGAAAACCAACACAAGCTCAAGACGTAGCATGGGGTCATGGAACTACAAATGATTGAAATTGGTATTTCATCACAAGTTTTATCCTATGCATCTTGTTCATCATGATCGCAATTATATATATAATTTTTGGCCTCGCGAAGGAGAAAGCATCGCTCAAGGTTAGGGGAGGCTTAAATAAATGTTATATTCATGCCCCAATCATGATCTCTCAAGAGAGATGATTATTCAAAATTTTTATGCTCGGCTTTTTGATAGCAATCGCACCATGCTTGATACTTCTTGTGCTGGCTCTTTTATGATGAAGACTATTGATTTCAAATGGGATTTATTGGAAAGAATTAAACGCAACTCTGAAGATTGGGACCTCGACAAAGGTAAGGAGTCAGGTATGACACCTAGGTTTGATTGTGTTAAATCTTTTATGGATACCTATGTTTTCCATAAATTCAGCACTAAATATGGACTTGACTCTGAGATAGTAGCTTCTTTCTGTGAATCTTTTGCTACTTATGTTGATCTCCCCAAGGAGAAGTGGTTTAAATATCACCCTCCCATATAAGTAAAAGTAGTTGCACCTATTAAAGTTGAAGAAAAGACTATCACTTATAATGATCCTATTGTTCCTACTTCCTATGTTGAGAAACCACCTTTCCCTGTCAGAATAAAGGATAATGCTAAAGCTTCAACTGTGGTTCGTAAAAGCAATACTAAAAATTATACACCTCCTGAGCAAATTAAAGTTGAACCTAATACTACTATTGTTAAAGATCTCTTGTCTGATAATATTGATGGGCATGTTATTTATTTCTGTGATGAAACTGCTAGAATTGCTATATGCTAAAGATAAACCTAGACCTGTGGTAGGCATGCCTATTATTTTTGTTAAAATAGGAGATCATTGTTATCATGGCTTATGTGATATGGGTGCCAGTGCTAGTGCAATACCTATTAGCCTATATAGAGAAATCATGCATGATATTGCACCTGTTGAGTTAGAAGATATTGATGTCACAATTAAACTTGCCAATAGAGATACTATTTCACCCATGGGAAATGTTAGAGATGTTGAAGTCTTGTGTGGGAAAACTAAATATCCTGCTGATTTTCTTATTCTTGGTTCCCCACAAGATAGCTTTTATCCCATTATATTTGGTAGACCCTTCTTGAATACTGTTAATGCTACCATAGATTGCAAAAGAGATGTCGTTACTATCGGTTTAGATGATATGACTCATGAATTTAATTTCTCTAAATTTAGTAGACAACACCGTGAAGAAGAATTACCGAGTAAGGATGAAATTATTGGTCTTGCTTCTATTGCCGTACCTCCTAGTGATCCTTTAGAACAATATTAGCTAGACCATGAGAATGATATGTTTATGAATGAAAGAAGGGAAATAGATGAAGTATTCTTTAAATAGGAACCTATTCTGAAACACAATTTTCCTGTTGAAACCCTAGGGGATCCTCCTCCTCCCAAGGGTGATCCCGTGTTTGAGCTTAAATCGTTACCTGATACTCTTCAATATGCTTATCTTGATGAGAAAAACATATATCATGTTATTATTAGTGCTAACCTTTCAGAGCATGAGGAAGAGAGATTATTGAAAACTCTGAAGAAGCACCGTGCTGCTACTGGGTATACTCTTGATGATCTTAAGGGCATTAGTCACACTCTATTTCAACATAAAATAAATTTGGAAGAAGATGCTAAACCAGTTCATGATCATCAACGACGGCTGAATCCTAAAATGAAAGAAGTGGTAAGAAAGGAAATACTATAGCTCCTTGAGGCAGGTATAATCTATCCCATTGCTGATAGTCAGTGGGTAAGTCCTGTCCATTGTGTCCCTAAGAAGGGAGGTATTACTGTCATTCCTAATGATAAAGATGAATTGATTCCTCCAAGAATTATTACAGGTTATAGGATGGTAATTGATTTCCGCATATTAAATAAGGCCACTAGAAAGGATCATTACCCCTTACCTTTTATCGATCAAATGCTAGAAAGATTATCCAAACACACACATTTTTTCTTTCTAGATGGTTACTCCGGTTTCTCTCAAATACCTGTGTCAGCCAAAGATCAATCAAAGACTACTTTTACTTGACCTTTTGGTACTTTTGCTTATAGATGTATGCCTTTTGGTTTATGTAATGCACCTGCTACCTTTCAAAGATGCATGATGGCTATATTCTCTGACTTCTGTGAAAAGATTTGCGAGGTTTTCATGGACGATTTCTTCGTCTATGGATCTTCTTTTGATGATTGCTTGAGCAACCTTGATCGAGTTTTGCAGAGATGTGAAGAAACTAATCTTCTCTTGAATTGGGAAAAGTGCCACTTTATGGTTAATGAAGGTATTGTCTTGGGGCATAAAGTTTCTGAAAGAGGTATTGAAGTTGATAAAGCCAAGGTTGATGCTATTGAGAAGATGCCATGTCCCAAGGACATCAAAGGTATAAGAAGTTTCCTTGGTCACGCCATATTTTATAGGAGGTTCATTAAGGATTTCTCAAAAATTTCTCGGCCTCTGACTAATTTATTACAAAAAGATATACCATTTGTCTTTGATGATGATTGTGTAGAAGCATTTGAAATACTTAAGAAAGCATTAACCTCTACCCCTATTGTTCAACCACCTGCTTGGAATTTACCCTTTGAAATCATGTGTGATGCTACTGATTATGCTGTAGGTGCTGTTCTAGGGCAAAGAGTTGATAAGAAATTAAACGTTATTCAATATGCTAGTAAAACTCTAGACAATGCCCAAAGAAATTATGCTACTACTGAAGAAGAATTCTTAGCAGTTGTATTTGCTTGTGATATGTTCAGACCTTATATTGTTGATTTTAAATTAACTATTCACATTGATCATGCTGATATTAAATATCTCATGGAAAAGAAAGATGCTAAACCTAGACTTATTAGATGGGTTCTCTTGCTACAAGAATTTGACTTACATATTGTTGATAGAAAGGGAGCTAAGAACCCCGTTGCAGACAACTTGTCTATGTTAGAAGATGTGCTTGTTGACCCACTACCTATTGATGATAGCTTTCCTGATGAGCAATTAAATGCTATAAATGCTTCTCATACTGCTCCTTGGTATACTGATTATGCTAATTACATTGTTGCTAAGTTTATACAACCTAGTTACACATACCAGCAAAAGAAAAAGTTCTTCTATGATTTGAGGTATTACTTTTGGGATGACCCACATCTTTATAAACAATGAGTAGATGGTGTTATTAGACGTTGTGTACCTGAGCATGAACAGGAACAGATCCTACGCAAGTGTCACTCCGGAGCTTATGGAGGACACCATGCTGGAGATAGAACTGCACATAAGGTATTGCAATCTGGTTTTTATTGGCCTGCTCTCTTCGCACGTAAGTTTGTCTTATCTTGTGATGAATGTCAAAGAATTGGTAATATTAGTAGACGTCAAGAAATGCCTATGAACTATTCACTCGTTATTGAACCATTTGATGTTTGGGGCTTTGACTATATGGGACCATTTCCTTCCTCTAATGTATATACACATATTTTAGTTGCTGTTGATTACGTTACTAAGTGGGTAGAAGCTATTCCAACTAGTAGTGCTGATCATAACACTTCTATTAAAATGCTTAAAGAAGTTATTTTTCTGAGATTTGGAGTCCATAGATATTTAATGACCGATGGTGGTTCACATTTTATTCATGGTGCTTTCCGTAAAATGCTTGGTAAGCATGATGTTAATCATAGAATTGCGTCCCCTTATCACCCTCAGTCTAGTGGTCAAGTAGAATTGAGTAATAGAGAGCTCAAATTAATTTTGCAAAAGACTGTTAATAGATCTAGAAAGAATTGGTCCAAGAAACTTGATGATGCATTATGGGCCTATAGAACTGCATATAAAAATCCTATGGGTATGTTGCCGTATAAAATGGTTTATGGAAAAGCATGTCACTTACCTCTCGAACTAGAACACAAGGCATATTGGGCTATTAAAGAGCTCAATTATGATTTTAAACTTGCCGGTGAGAAGAGGTTATTTGATATTAGCTCACTCGATGAATGGAGAACCCAAGCCTACAAAAATGCCAAGTTGTTTAAAGAAAAAGTTAAAAGATGGCATGATAAAAGGATACAAAAGCGTGAGTTTAATGTAGGTGATTATGTATTGCTATACAACTCTCGTTTAAGATTTTTTGCAGGAAAAATTCTCTCTAAATTGGAAGGTCCTTATGTTATCGAGGAGGTCTATCGTTCCGGTGCCATAAAATTCAACAACTTCGAAGGCACAAATCCGAAGGTGGTGAACGGTCAAAGAATCAAACATTATATCTCAGGTAATCCCATAAATGTTGAGACCAATGTTATTGAAATTGTAACCCCGGAGGAATACATAAGGGGCACTTTCCGGAATGTTTCAGACTCTGAAAAGGAATAGGTATGTGGTACGGTAAGTAAACCGACTCCAAAACAATTTTTAAGTCAATATTTCTCCGTTTTGGAATATTTAGAAAATTAGAAAAATAAGAAGCAGTCCGGGAAGGACACGAGGGTGGAGGAAGCGCCCTACCCTCCTGGGCACGCCCCCCTACCTAGTGGGCACCTCGTGTGCTTTTCGGACTCTGTTTTCTTACACGACACATATTTTGGTCGGTAAAAATTCATTATATAATCTCCCGGGGGTTTTGACTCCCGTATCATGCAATTATCCTCTGTTTGTGTTTCAAGTTGTTGCTACTGCAGATTAGAGCAAGATGTCTTCGCAAGAGTCAGTAGGGGAGAGCCGGGTGTCTCATCCGGCACCAAGATCAATGACAAACAACAATGTTGACCTCTTTGGGCCAGCACCGGAGGAAGAGATGGAGGCTGACTTGAAGAGGATAGATGCCATGGAAGAGGATCAAGAAGTCACTTCCCGCTTCCGAGCTGGATTCACACTGGGAGAACTGCAAAGCTCGGATATTCCAAACTCGGTTATCCCTTCCAATGTTAGATTTCTTTCTTATGAGAATATGAAAAAGAGTGTCACTGGTTCTCCCGCAGCTATGCAGCACCCTTGGGTGCAGGGAGCTTTGGCTGTTACAGGAAAACTCCGAAAGGAAATAATGGACCTCAAGTAGCATGTCAATAAGCTCGAGGAGGAGAATCGTATCCTGAGGGGCATCATCGCCAAGAATATCACATCACCATCCCCAAAAAGAGAGACATAATCACATGGGTATGGGCACTCCCCTTGGCAACTGCCAAGCTTGGGGGAGTGCCATGGTATCGTATCACCATCACTTTTACCTTTACCATTTTTCTTAGTTCGATCCTTTTGATAATATTTTGATCTAGTAGAATAAAAGTTCTTATTATGATCTAGTTGTGAGTTTTGCTTTATAATTCCTCTATGTAATCGAGTCCGTGAGCTATATAATAAAGATTAGTGTTGAGTCAAGGGCTTGATTATTTTGCCATGATCGTAAGGGAATAAAAGAAAAGAGAAAGAAATAAAAAGAAACAAAGAGATCATGTGAATCTTATGGAGAGTAATGAGCTCACATAGAAAAAGTATGATGAATAAAAGTTGTTGAGAGTTGACAAACATAGTTTTGGTCATCGTTGCAATTAATAGGAAGTAATAAAGAAAGAGAGGTCTTCACATATAAATATACTATCTTGGACATCTTTTATTATTGTGAGCACTCATTAAAATATGACATGCTAAAGAGTTGACGTTGGACAAGGAAGACGACATAATGGGTTATGTTTTCTTACATCTGAGATAAATTATATTGTCATGGATCATCCAACATGGTTGAGCTTGCCTTTCCCCCTCATGCTAGCCAAATTCATCGCACAAAGTAGAGATACTACTTGTGCTTCCAAATAACCTTAAACCAGTTTTGCCATGAGAGTCCACCATACCTACCTATGGATTGAGTAAGATCCTCCAAGTAAGTTGTCATCGGTGAAGCAATACAAATTGCTCTCTAAATATGTATGACTTATTAGTGTGGGAGAAAATAAGCTTTATACGATCGTGTTATATGGAAGAAATAAAAGCGACAGACAGCATAATAAAGGTCCATATCACAAGTGGCAAAATAAAGTGACGTTCTTTCACATTAAGATTTTGTGCATCCAACCATAAAAGCGCATGACAACCTCTGCTTCCCTCTGCGAAGGGCCTATCTTTTACTTTTATCTCCTACCTTGCATAAGAGTCATGGTGATCTTCACCCTTCCTTTTTACACTTTATCCTTTGGCAAGCACAGTATGTTGGAAAGATCCTGGTATATATGGCTAATTGGATGTGAGTTTTCATGAACTATTATTGTTGACATTACCCTTGAGGTAAAGCGTTGGGAGGCAAAACTATAAGCCCCTATCTTTCTCTGTGTCCGATTAAAACTCCATACCCATAAGTATTGCATGAGTGTCAGCAATTGTGAAAGACTATATGATAGTTGAGTATGTGGACTTGCTAAAAAGCTCTTATACATTGACTCTTTCCTATGTTATGATAAATTGCAATTGCTCCAATGACTGAGATTATAGTTTGTTAGTTTTCAATGATGTTTACGATTCATACTTGAAATTGTGATTGAATTATTACTCTAGCATAAGAAATCATATGACAAGAATTATATAAGTTGCTATTCTAAGAATGATCATGATGCCCTCATGTCCGTATTTTATTTTTATCGACACCTCTATCTCTAAACATGTGGACATATTTTTCGATTTCGGCTTTCGCTTGAGGACAAGCGAGGTCTCAGCTTGGGCGAGTTGATACGTCCATTTTGCATCATGCTTTTATATCGATATTTATTGTATTATGGGCTGTTATTACACATTATGTCACAAAACTTATGCCTATTCTCTCTTATTTTACAAGGTTTGCATAAAGAGGGAGAATGCCGGCAGCTGGGATTCTGGGATGGAAAAGGATCAAATATTAGAGACCTATTATGCACAGCTCCAAAAGTCCTGAAACTTCACAGAAGACGTTTTCAGAATATATAAAAAATACTCAGCAGAAGAAGTTCACCAGGGGGGCCACACCCTGCCCACGAGGGTGGGGGGCGCGCCCTACACCCCTAGGCGCGCCCCCTGCCTCGTGGGCCCCCTGGTGGCCCTCCGATGTCCATCTTCTGCTATATGAAGTCTTTCGATGAGAAAAAAAAAATCATAAGCCATCTTCTCGGACGAAACTCCGCTGCCACGAGGCGGAACCTTGGCGGAACCAATCTAGGGCTCTCATGGAGCTGTTCTGCCGGGGAAACTTCCCTCCGAGAGGGGGAAATCATCGCCATCGTCATCACCAACGCTCCTCTCATAGGGAGAGGGCAATCTCCATCAACATCTTCATCAGCACCATCTCCTCTCAAAACCCTAGTTCATCTCTTGTATCCAATTCTCGTCTCCAAGTCCGGGATTGGTGCTAGTAGGTTGCTAGTAGTGTTAATTACTCCTTGTAGTTGATGCTAGTTGGTTTAATTGGTGGAAGATCATATTTTCAAATCCTATATGCATATTAATACCCCTCTGATTATGAACATGAATATGCTTTGTGAGTAGTTACGTTTGTTCTTGAGGACATGGGAGAAGTCTTGCTATTAGTAGTCATGTGAATTTGGTATTCGTTCGATATTTTGATGAGATGTATGTTGTCTCTCCTCTAGTGGTGTTATGTAAACGTCGACTACATAACACTTCACCATTATTTGGGCCTAGAGGAAGGCATTGGGAAGTAATAAGTAGATGATGGGTTGCTAGAGTGACAGAAGCTTAAACCCTAGTTTATGCGTTGCTTCGTAAGGGGCTGATATGGATCCATATGTTTCATGCTATGGTTAGGTTTACCTTAATACTTTTGTTGTAGTTACGGACGCTTGCACTAGAGGTTCATCATAAGTGGGATGCTTGTCCAAGTAAGGACGGTACCCAAGCACCGGTCCACCCACATACCAAATTATCAAAGTACCGAACGCGAATAATATGAACATGATGAAAACTAGCTTGATTATATACCCATGTGTCCTCGGGAGCGCTTTTCTCTATATAAGAGTTTGCCCAGGCTTGTCCTTTGCTACAAAAAGGATTGGGCCACCTTGCTGCACTTTATTTACTTTTGTTACTTGTTGCTCATTACAAATTATCCTATCACAAAACTATCTGTCACTACTTGTTTCTGTACTTGCAGAGAATACTTTGCTGGAAACCGCTTATAATTTCCTTCTGCTCCTCGTTGGGTTCGACACTCTTACTTATTGAAAGGACTACGATAGATTCCCTATACTTTTGGGTCATCACTCGGCTTCTTCACTACTCTTTCATCTTCATTTTCATCCAAACCACACTGCATTCACATTGTTTTAACCTCTTCACATCCTCCTGGAGTAATTCCAAAGACCCTTTAAATAATCATCTTCTTAAATTAGACTAGCCACTAATCCCAATTCTCCTAATCATAGCCCTCCGGTTCAGCTGTTCCAATTGGCAAAAGAGATCGAGATGCAGGTTAATAGTGTCCAACATGTCCTCGTTGAAGGCTCGTTAAGCATAGTTGCCATAGTCACCGACCACCCAAGGGTTGTTCGGAAGTGGATCAACAATGTATCCAACTCCCTCCAAAAGGTGGCGATGAAGGTCATCGGTCTCGATGTAGAGTACACGGAGCATGCCACTGGGAAGATCCAACGCGCCACCATCCTTCAGCTATGCCTTGAAGATGATGTTTTGGTGTACCACATCATACACGCGCCCTCCATACTAGGTTAGCTCCATGATTTCCTGTCTCGGGAGGATATATACTTCTGTGGGGAAGGCATCGAAGGGGACAAACAGAAGTTGGCGCCGTACAACCTTGATTTGAAAAGCATCGCTGATGTACAAACCAAAATAAAAATTCCTGTAGAAGATTGTGATAAACCGACACCATCCCTATTCGACGTAGTAAATTTTGTGCTCGGAACAAATCTTCAGAAGGGTGACGAGCGCTGGCATTAAGGTCATCTGGATGGGAGAATTATCCCTTGATGTATGAGCGGATAAAATATGCTCCCCTCGATGCCCGTGTGAGTTTCAAGATAGCTCCAAGGTCCAGAGAGCTTGTTGCGAAGCTGTCTCCCACAGAAAATGAGAACCAGAAGAAGAAGAAGAAGCTGCACTAGCAGCAGGGCATTGTGGATGGATGAACTATTTCCTTCTTGTAAAGAAATTATTCCCTCTTTGTGTATATTGATATAGATCGACTATTTCGATGGTGTGCATGTCTTTGAAACAAGTATTAGCGTGGGTCTTGACTATAAGGAACTATTTATCCCCCTAGCGTTCTCTACTACTACTCCTTCTAGTGATCGGTATGCAATGTATGTGTCCGTAGACATGACAACCTCTCCATGGAAGTTCAACTACGGCGACCATCATGTTTCATCCATTGCCACTCGCGATTCCCACGACGCCGCTCCAACACACGGCACCACGTCCCCCAATGTGCGCCTCACCCCTGTCGGCCGCACCGCCCCTTTGCCTTTGTGTGCTTGACATGTGGGCCAGCTGAAATGTGGCGAGCATCAAGTTTCTACCACATCCACACACGATTCCCATGACGCCGCTCGAACCCATGACACCACACATCTCCCGACCTGGGGCTCAACCCTCTCGGCCCCACTGCCCCTGTGCCTTCGGTAGCATTACATGTGGACCAGTCACCTATTGGGTACACATGTTATTGACTTAAAGGTAGGTGTAGTAAGGCGCTGAAGCTCACTCCCGAGGGCCTCGAGAGGGAAATGTAACTCCTACGCCAGGCCTTGTGGTGCTACCGCCGCACGAACTCGTGCCAATCTCAACATGTGATGGGGAGCTTTAAATTTGAATTTGTAACATATAAAATGAAAAAATTCAAAACAACTAAACTAGGAGAGAGGGAGTATACCGTAGGATGTGTCCCATACGAAACAAGTCCCCTGGTTTGTCACCGCGAAGATGTGGTTAGAAAGGAGCATAGCTTCTTCGTACTCGTACGACAACAAATCGTCCCCAGACAGCATGGTCCACCTTTGACCGCCATGTGCAAGGTTCGTGCTATCTTCTTCAATCCCACCGTGGTTCCATTGTACCGATTAAGGTGGTGGCCCGTTGCATGGCTGATCCCAATGTTGGACAAAGGTTCTACGGGAACGGTGTCACCATTGTAAACGTTTTGCAAATTGATGTTGGTTCCCTCTAAGGGAGTCCTGGATTAAGGGGTCCTCGGGCGTCCGAACTATGTAACATGGGCTGGACTAATGGGCTATGAAGATACAAGACAAAAGACTTCCTCCTGTGTCTGGATGGGACTCTCCTTTATGTGGATGGCAAGCTTGGCGTTCGGATATGTAGATTCCTTCCTTTGTAAACCGAATCTGCACAACCCTAGGCCCCTTCGGTGTCTATATAAACTGGAGGGTTTAGTCCGTAGAGGCAATCACAATCATACATGCTAGACATCCAGGGTTTAGCCATTACGATCTTGTGGTAGATCAACTCTTGTAATCCTCATATTCATCAAGATCTATCAAGCAGGAAGTAGGGTATTATCTTCATAAAGAGGGCCCGTACCTGGGTAAACATCGTGTCCCCTGTCTCCTGTTACCATCGACCCTAGACGCACAGTTCGGGACCCCCTACCCGAGATCCGCCAGTTTTGACACCGACGTTGGTGCTTTCATTGAGATTTCGCTGCATCATCACCAGAAGGTTCGATGGCTCCATCAATCATCTACAACAATGCTGCCTTGGGGGAGGTTTTCGTCCCCGGTCAGATCTTTGTGTTCGGCGACTTCGCACTACGGGCCAACTCGCTTGGCCTTCCAGGGCAGATCGACAGCTATGCCCTAGGTCACCAGATTAGTTTTGGAAATCTAGATTGTGTCACTGATATCCGAGGAGACTTGATCTTCTAAGGGTTTACGACCCCTACTTCTGCTCTGGCCTTAGATCCAGAGCGCATCACCAGGTCTGAAGACGGGATTACTAAGTCCACCGGACTATGTGCGGCCACTAAACCTAGCACGGGAGAACCGAAGGAAGTAGTGCCGCTGGCAACCATCAGGAAGCCAGACTCTTCTCCGAACACTGGCTCCGAACCCTCGGAGTCAGCATCATGTGAGCCCAGCCGAGGAGTTTCCCTCCCGCCGTACTCCACGGGTTTCCTCCCCCTAGTCAAGCCTCACCTTTAAGCGAGGCTCTGGACTTGATACGATCCTTCGTCATTACAGAGGAGGAATGTCCGAACTACGCCCAGCCCGGACTAGGGGCTGAAAGCGGGGAATTTTACGTCCCACCCACCTCACACTTCATAGACACAGTCGAGGACTTAACTGACATGCTCGACTACGACTCCAAAGACATCGACAGTATGGACGATGATGCCGGAGAGTAGCAGGCTGAAAACCCGCCGTTTACTGGACGCCGGACGACCACCTCTTCGTATGACGTGTACATGGTGGACACACCCAAAGAGGGTAGCGGCGATGATAAAGAAGATCCAGTCGAGGATAAACTTCCTGAGACGCAGCAAAAGCGCGACGTCAGCGGCGCCGCTCTAAATCACGCCATGGAAAAGACAGCGACACCAGCACAGGAGGCAACAATATTACAGACGATGCCTAAGACAAAGAAGAACCCGTCGAGCTGACCTCCGAACAGGACGACTGGGAAGATGGGTAAGTTAGCCCCGATGAACAGGCTGAAAATGAAGACTCGGGGGACAATAATTATCTTCCTCTCTCCGAGGATGAGGTGAGCCTCGGCAACGAGGATTTTATCGTGCCTGGGGAACCTCTCGAGCAGGGGCGCTTTAAGCGCCGACTAATTGCCACTGCAAGGATCCTGAAAAAGAAGCAACAATAGCTTCAAGCTTCAAGCTGATCAACAGAGGAGCAATGTACTAATGTCCTGACAGTCGAGGAATCAGCCTCGAATGCCCAACCAAAAGTTACCCGAAGTGTAAACTGCTACCCCAATTTGACGACAAGGCCCTTGAGCCTGCACCATCAGCACGTAATGCGGCTGACCGACCACCTTGTGGCCGGGACAAAACAACAACTCAAGCCGAACACCAACCCATACTACCTCACCGTAAAGGTAGAGATGTAATAGCTCATGGATATACATATGACCTGTGGCAAGACCTGGACAGTAGAGCAGGTCTGACCAGATTGATCTACGGATCGAGGGGGCGTGCCCCGAAGCGCGATGACGGCTATCTAGCCAGACATGATAAGCATAATCACGCCCGGGCCGAAAACCGCAGACGGACTCCATCCGAGCTACGTCACGACTTGGCCCGATATAGAGGCGCCACACACACCCTCTGCTTCACCGATGAAGTAATGGAGTGCGAATTCCTAGAAGGGTTTAAACCCGTGTATATCGAATCATATGATGGAACAACAGATTCCGCGGTATGGATTGAGGATTTTCTTCTCCATATTCATATGGCCCGCGGTGATGATCTTCATGCCATCAAATACCTCCCACTAAAACTCAAGGGACCAGCTCAGCACTAGTTGAATAGCCTGCCTGAAAACTCCATTGGCAGCTAGGAGGACTTGGAAGACGCCTTCCGCGACAACTTCCAAGGTACATACGTCCGACCTCCCAATGCCGACTTCAACAGCCCGGAGAGTCAGCCAGGAAATTCTGGACTAGGTTCCTAACTAAAAAGAACCAGATCATCGACTGTCCGGATGCCAAAGCCCTAGCAGCCTTTAAGCATAGAATCCATGACGAATGGCTCGCCCGACACCTCGGCCAGGAAAAGCCGATGTCCATGGCAGCCCTCACGGCACTCACGACCTGCTTTTGCGCGGGCGAAGATTGCTGGCTAGCCTGTAGCAACAATAGTTCAAGCGAACCTGACACCTCCAAAGCCAGAAATAGCAATGGAAAGCCCCGCTGCAACAGGCACAAGCGTCGAAACAATGGTGATAATACCGATGACACAGTGGTTAACACCGGATTCAGTGGCTCCAAATCTGGCCAATGGAAGAAGCCATTTAAAAGGAACAATCCAGGCTCATCAAGCTTGGACCACATACTCGATCATCCATGTCAGATCCACGGCACCCCCAACAAACCAACCAATCATACCAACAGAAGTTGTTAGGTTTTTAAACAGGCCGCTAAGTAAAATGCCAAGAACAAGGAGAAGGGGTCGCAGAGTGAGGACGACGACGAGGAGCCCTGTCCACCAAACATAAGGGGACAGAAGAAGTTTCCCCCGAGTTTAAAATGGTGAACATGATATATGTTACCAATATCCCCAAGAGGGTGCTGAAACATGCACTTTGGGACGTCTATGCGATAGAGCCAGTCGCCCCAAAATTCAACCCATGGTCATCTTGTCAGATCACCTTCGATCGCAGGGACCATCCGACCAGTATTCATCATGGCAGTTCAGCCGCACTGGTCCTTGACCCAATTATTGATGGATTCCACCTCACACGAGTCGTCATGGACGGTGGCAGCAGCCTTAACCTACTCTATCAGGATACAGTCCGCAAAATGGGCATCGATCCATCAAGGATCAAGCCCACAAAAACTACCTTTAAAGGAGTAATACCAGGTGTAGAGGCCCGCTGCACGGGTTCAATCACATTGGAAGTTGTCTTCGGATCCCCAAACAACTTCCGAAGCGAAGAATTGATCTTCGACATCGTCCCCTTTCGTAGTGGCTATCATGCACTGCTCGGATGAACTGCATTTGCTCAATTCAATGCGGTGCCACACTATGCTTATCTCAAACTTAAGATTCCCAGACCACGCGGTGTCATAACAGTCAATGGAAACACAGAGCGCTCCCTCCATACCGAGGAGCACACCGTGGCCCTAGGAGAAGAACCTTAATTCGGCGGCCTTATCAACCAGAACCTTAATTCGGCGGCCAAGCTACCGGACACTATCAAACGAGTCCTGACTACTCTGCAGCAAGACAGTCCAGCCCATCAGGAGCTCGACTAGTAATTCGGCTTCCGTCTCAGTCTCGACCAAATGGCAGCGTACGTACCGCGCATACATAACTACACACTCAAAATACCATGGGCATAGATGGAGGCGTAACTTGATTGTGGTCCATCATACGGCTCCCGCACATACTTTTCCTTTTCCTTTTTACCATTTTTTAGTATTTTCTTTCACAGGCCCCTCCAGACGACCTGATCATCGGTCCTTTCGAAGGATAGATACACCAAGGCAGCAAGCAGTACATACGTGTGGGGGAATCTCTAGATGTTCTTCTTGACGATCATTCTACCTGTTTTCAGGACGTGCACGCAGCTCCCCCTTGGTCTTGGCATGTTAAAAAGCCAAGTTGCTTATCGCACTATTTGTACAAATACGCTTTGACGTATTAATCAAACTATAATGGAATCAGTTTGCGACCCAACTTACCTGGCACTAGCTCACTACTTCATTTTATTTCGCTATTCTTATCGATTGCACACGTACACTTTGGTACGTTTTAATTCGCCAGGGGCTTCATTATGCTCCATACTACGGCAACAAAGTCGGAATACTTTTTACAGTATAGTTCGGCACCCCGAATTTTAGCATTATATGCATCGGCTCAGAATCATGTCTGTGGTCAATAGTTGGGTTGCTCGGCTCTTGTGCTTGCTACCTTACGTCCTGTCCTATCGGCTAGGGTAGTAAAGGGAGAACTACCGCGACTGTGTTTCTAGTTTATCCGAGCAAACACCTCAGTAGAGAAAGCCGAAAACTGACTGTCATGATCAATGTTAGGGATATCACTTATCGGGAACTTATCGGTCGACCGATGATAAGGGGTAAATCGGCCAGTTTATCGGCATATCGGCCGATTTATCGCCATATCAGCTAATTTATCGGCCGATTTATCTTATCGTCTAGACAATGATAAGTGATAAATCGGCCGATTTATCGGAATATCGGAAGATATCTTGAACAGTGGTCATGATACAGTGAGAGCTGGTCAGCTATTCGGAGGTTAAATATATTTTGCGAAGCATTATGCGACGAATCGGCCTCTACCCGATCAGGTGTCTTGTAACACCCCGGATGTAACTTTCCCTATTTGTACTCCAACTCTTGCCGTTTCCGGCGTTAAGTTATATTTATTTCTCGGGTTCGGGTCTTTGTCTCCGTGTGTTGTTGTCTTTGTCATGCATCTCATATCATGTCATCATGTGCATTGCATTTGCATACGTGTTTCATCTCATGCATTCGAGCATTTTCCCCGTTGTCCGTTTTGCATTCCGGCGCTTCGTTCTCCTCCGGTGGTCATTTCTAGCTTTCTTTCGTGTGTGGGGATTAAACATTTCCGGATTGGACCGAGACTTGTCATGCGGCCTTGGTTTACTACCGGTAGACCGCCTGTCAAGTTTCGTATCATTTGGACTTCGTTTGATACTCCAACGGTTAACCGAGGGACCGAAAAGGCCTCGTGTGTGTTGCAGCCCAACACCCCTCCAATTTGTCCCAAAACCCATCAAACTCTGCTCCATATCCTAGATCGTTCAATCACGATCGCGTGGCCGAAAACCGCACCTCATTTGGACTCTCCTAGCTCCACTTATGCCTATAAATAGCCCCCCTCCATTTTCGGATCTCTCTCTCCCCGAAATCTTCTTCAGAAGCACGTCAAGTACGTTTGGTCTCCGGAGTGTGATATTGCTTTCAACACTTTGAAAGAGAAGTTGATCACTGCTCCAGTTCTGACTCCACCTGATGAATCCAAGCCGTACGAGGTCTTTTGTGATGCCTCTCTCCAAGGTCTTGGCGCAGTTTTGATGCAAGAGAAGAAAGTTGTTGCTTATACATCTCGCCAATTGAAGCCTAATGAGAAGAACTACCCCACTCATGATCTCGAGTTGGCGGCAGTTGTGCATGCTCTTTTGACTTGGAGACATCTTCTATTGGGAAGAAAAGTGGACATTTTCACTGATCACAAGAGTCTCAAGTACATCTTCACTCAGCCTAATCTCAATCTAAGGAAAACTCGATGGGTCGAAATGATTCAAGAGTATAATCCGAGTATCGAGTATACTCCAGGCAAGGCCAATGTGATTGCTGACGCTTTGAGTAGAAAGGCCTACTGCAACAGTCTGATTCTTAAGCCTTATCAACCCGAGCTTTGTGAAGCTTTCTGCAAACTTAATCTGCAAGTTGTTCCTCAAGGTTTCCTCGCCAACCTTCAAGTCTCTCCTACCTTAGAAGACCAGATTCGACAAGCCCAGCTTCTTGATGCTATGGTCAAAAAGGTGAAGATTGGGATTGCCAAGAGTCAGTCCAAGTACAAGTGCTACCGCCTTGATGACAAGGACACTCTCTTCTTCGAGGATCGTATTGTTGTGCCCAAAGGTGACCTCCGTAAAGTGATCATGAACGAGGCTCACAATTCTCTCCTCTCCATCCACCCTGGGAGCACGAAGATGTATCAGGACCTTAAGCAAGCTTATTGGTGGACTCGAATGAAGCGCGAGATCGCTCAATTCGTGAATGAATGTGATACTTGCAGAAGAGTGAAGGCAGAACACCAAAGGCCAGCAGGTCTCCTCCAACCTCTTGCCATTCTAGAATGGAAGTTTGACCACATTGAAATGGACTTCGTGACTGGGTTTCCAAAGTCCAAGCGTGGCAATGATGCTATATTCGTTGTCATCGACAAACTCACCAAAGTGGCTCACTTTCTGCCTATCAAAGAGTCGATCACTGCAGCTCAATTGGCGGAACTCTATACCTCTCGCATTGTCTCTCTGCACGGTATTCCTCAAGTGATCTCTTCAGACCGTGGCAGCATCTTTACCTCGAAGTTTTGGGATTCTTTTCAGAAGGCCATGGGCACCAACATCCGCTTCAGCACAGCTTTCCATCCTCAAACAAGCGGTCAAGTCGAGCGTGTCAACCAGATTCTTGAAGATATGCTCAGGGCTTGTGTGATCTCCTTCGGCATGAAGTGGGAGGATTGTCTTCCTTATGCTGAATTCTCCTACAATAACAGTTTTCAAGCAAGTTCGGGCAAGGCCCCTTTTGAAATTCTGTATGGCAGGAAGTGCCGTACCCCTCTCAACTGGTCTGAAACCGGTGAACGTCAGCTGCTGGGTAATGACTTAATCACAGAAGCAGAAGAAATGTGCAAAGTCATTCGTGATAACCTCAAAGCAGCCCAATCCCGCCAGAAGAGCTACTATGATAGTAAGCACCGTGATTTGGCTTTTGAGATCGGAGATCATGTTTACCTCCGTGTCTCTCCTATGAAAGGTACTCGTCGCTTCGGTATCAAAGGGAAGCTTGCCCCTAGATACGTGGGACCTTTCAAGATTGTCAGCAAGAGAGGCGACCTCGCCTATCAACTCGAGCTTCCTTGAAACTTTGCAAATGTTCATGACGTGTTCCATGTCTCTCAGCTTTGAAAGTGCTTCAAGACTCCTGACCGCACCGTCAACTTCGAGGACATTGAGATCCAAGAAGATCTCTCCTATCGTGAGCACCCAGTTGCTATTCTTGAAGAGACTGAACGCAAGACCCGCAACAAGTCAATCAAATTTCTCAAAGTCAAGTGGTCACACCATTCCGACCGTGAAGCTACCTGGGAACGCGAGGATCACCTCCGTTCTGAGTACCCGGCGTTCTTTCAGTCCTAGATCTCGGGACGAGATCTTTTCGTAGTGGTGGAGTGTTGTAACACCCCGGATGTAACTTTCCCTATTTGTACTCCAACTCTTGCCGTTTCCGGCGTTAAGTTATATTTATTTCTCGGGTTCGGGTCTTTGTCTCCGTGTGTTGTTGTCTTTGTCATGCATCTCATATCATGTCATCATGTGCATTGCATTTGCATACGTGTTCATCTCATGCATTCGAGCATTTTCCCCGTTGTCCGTTTTGCATTCCGGCGCTTCGTTCTCCTCTAGTGGTAATTTCTAGCTTTCTTTCGTGTGTGGGATTAAACATTTCTGGATTGGACCGAGACTTGTCATGCGGCCTTGGTTTACTACCGGTAGACCGCCTGTCAAGTTTCGTATCATTTGGACTTTGTTTGATACTCCAACGGTTAACCGAGGGACCGAAAAGGCCTCGTGTGTGTTGCAGCCCAACACCCCTCCAATTTTTCCCAAAACCCACCAAACTCTGCTCCATGTCCTAGATCGTTCGATCACGATCGCGTGGCCGAAAACCGCACCTCATTTGGACTCTCCTAGCTCCACTTATGCCTATAAATAGCCCCCCTCCATTTTCGGATCTCTCTCCCCGAAACCCTAGTCTAAAAGAAAGGATCCCGCCGCCGCCGGACGTGTCCGCCCCCGGCCGGACAGCGTCCGCCGCCGCCCGCGCCCAACCGGGCGTTGCCACGTGTCACAGCCGGCGCCCGCCGCCGCCGAAGCCCGCCTGGCCCATCTCGGGCCCCCGACGCCGCCTCGCCGGGCCCGAGGAGACGCCCGCCTCCGCCGCCCTCTTCCCCGACGCAGGTGGCCGCCGCCGCCACCACTCCGGTGCGCCGCCCCGACCGGCCGCCGCGCCCCTCCTCGCCCGGCGCCCGACGCCACCTCGCCCGGTCGCCCGCGACGCCGCCTCGCCGCCGGCGACCGTGCCCCGGCCACCGAGCCCCTGCCTCTTCTTCCCACCGGCCGGCGAGCCTCTCCCCGCGAGCTTCAACTCCGGCGAGCTCCGAGTCCAACTCCGGCGAACTCCTCGAACCGCGTGCAGATCGGGCCAGATCTGGATCTGGGTCATCTCGGGGTTGACTTTTTCGTCCCTAACCCTAATTTTTGTGCATACTTTGACCTGCTGTATCTCCGCATCCGTAGCTCCGATTTGGGCATATAGTATATCAAAATGTTTTCCTCGACGAGTACATCATTTCATTCCATTGCATCATTTTCATTTGAGCTCATCTTGATGCCCAAATGCTGTTAGAAGGAGGCTTCGTGAGTTAATTGTCAGATCTGTAGTTCATCTTAGACTTTTGTCATTTTTGCCATGATTATTGTGTGCATGCTATGCCTGTGAGTCCTTCATATGTTTTGTTAAGGATTTTGTCTTCTTTCCAGAGGTGCAACCCATGAATTTTTAGGATGTGTGTGGTGACTTGTGCAAGCTTGCAAAGTGAGGCACCCGGTAAATCTGTTTTCGGAGACTTAGTTGTTTTCCCTAAGTCTGGGATTATTTAGTTCATGATGCCATATGCTCAGCTTGTTTCCTAGTGATCCGTACCTCTTTTGAGGATGATCAGTAAAGGAGTTTTGTTAATCATGTTATGCTCTATCCATCCATGTCTTTTTTTGCAATTATGGAGCACCCTAGCTTCAGTCAATCGAGCTCTACTTTTGCTTCATGGTGAATCTGGGCAGATCGTCAACTCGTTTGCGATTTTGCCGATGCTATTGTAGTTGATCCGTGCATGATATGCCATTGTTCTTGCCATTTCTAGCTTGTATTTTGTGCCTTATTAATGGATGTATGCTTGTCATTCCATGACTTTCACCGTGGTGAGTGCATCGAGCTCGTTTACATGCCTTCGTGAGTTATATTTCAGCATGTCTCAGTTTTCACTAAGTCTGAAAACTGATTGTGTTTTAGCTATGTTCGTGGGCTTGTTAGTATATATTTTGTGAACCCTTTTGGCCCCAGGTCACTTTGGGTCTTTTGTTAATCTTGTTGAGTAGCTCCATGTCAAGTTCTTACTTGTCTTAATCAGGTCATGTATCATGTTGTTTTGCTGCTCCGAAGAGGGCTTCGTGATCTGAAATTTCAGACAAGTGTTAATTTCACTAAGTCTGGAATCTGTTTTGCATTTGCGTTTTTGCCATGCTTGTTTGAACCTCATAATGGATGAATTGGACGTGGCTCAGTGCTAGTCTTTTGTTAAGCATCTTGTGTGCATACCTGCCATGTATTGTTTTGTCATGTTTGGTGGTTAAGCATGTTCATTTCATTGCATTTAGATGCCTACTTGCTGAAAATCGCAGACCGGTGTCATTCTTAAAACGCTTGCCATTTCCAAACCGTAACTCCGATTCCGATGATCTTTATATCGTTTTCAAGCGATTTCATCTCATCTTTCCAGTGGCACCCTTGGAATTCCAAGTTGAGGCCAGGTTCATGCATTTCCTGTCATATCTTGCATTTTGCATCCCGCATCGCATCCCGCATAGCATATCTTCATTTCATCATATTGCTTGGTCTTGCACGTGGTTGATTGTATCCTTGTTGCTTTTTTGTCTTGTTTGGGTAGAGCCGGGAGACGAGTTCTCTAACGAGGAACCCGTTGAGTTTGCTTTTGAGGATCCAGTCAACTCTGACAACTGTGCAGGCAAGATGATCCTACCCTCGAAATCACTACTATCTTTGGTATGCTAGTTTGCTCGCTCTTTGCTATGCCAATGCTACGATGCCTACCTTTTGCTTGTCAGCCTCCCAAATTGCCATGTCAACCTCTAACCCACCGTTGTCCTAGCAAACCGTTGATTGGCTATGTTACCGCTTTGCTCAGCCCCTCTTATAGCGTTGCTAGTTGCAGGTGAAGATTGGAGCCGTTCCTTGTTGGAACATTTATTTACTTGTTGGGATATCATTATATTGCTATGTTACCTTAATGCATCTATATACTTGGTAAAGGGTGGAAGGCTCGGCCTCTCGCCTAGTGTATTGTTTCACTCTTGCCGCCCTAGTTTCCATCATATCGGTGTTATGTTCCCGGATTTTGCGTTCCTTACGCAGTTGGGTTATAATGGGAACCCCTTGACTGTCCGCCTTGAATAAAGCTCCTCCAGCAATGCCCAACCTTGGTTTTACCATTTGCCACCTAGCCTTTCCCTTGGGTTTCGCGGACTCAAGGGTCATCTTATTTTACCCCCCCGGGCCAGTGCTCCTCTGAGTGTTGGTGCAACCTAGAGCACCGTGCGGGGCCGTCCCTCGGCAACTTGGGTTACGTTGGCTCCCGTACGCTTAGCTTATCCGGTGTGCCCTGAGAACGAGATATGTGCAGCTCCTATCGGGATTTGTCGGCACAGCAGGTGGTGTTGCTGGACTTGTTTTACCATTGTCGGAGTTGTCTTGAATTACCGATACCGAGTCTGATCGGAACGTCTTGGGAGGAGGTCTATTCCTTCGTTGACCGTGAGAGCTTGTCATGGGCTAAGTTGGGACTCCCATGCAGGGATTGAACTTCCGAAAGCCGTGCCCGCGGTTAGGGGCAGATGGGAATTTGTTAATGTCCGGTTGTAGATAACTTGAACCTTAATTAATTAAAATGAATCAACTGAGTGTGTTACCGTGATGGCCTCATCTCGGCGGAGCCCGGGAAGTGGACACGGTGTTGGAGTAATGTTTGCGCAGGTTGTTCCTCTAGATTCTCGCTCGCGCTTTGCCTCCTCTTCTCGCTCTCTCTTTTGCGAATAAGTTAGCCACCATATATGCTAGCCGCTTGCTGCAGCTCCACATGTATTTGCCTCACCCTTCCTATAAGCTTAAATAGTCTTGATCGCGAGGGTGCGAGATTGCTGAGTCCCTGTGGCTCACAGATACTATAACTCCAGATGCAGGTCCAGGTGATTCCGCTCCAGGTGACGAGTACGATCTCAAGTGGGAGTTCGACGAGGACTCTCAGTGTTACTACGTGTCTTTTCCTGATGATCAGTAGTGGTGCCTAGTTGGGGTTTTGGTTCGGGGCCTTGTCGCATGTTGGGTTCTTTTCTATTTTGGCGCCGTAGTCGGGCCATGAGTGTTTGTATGATGGATGTTATTTATGTACTCTGATGTGACGTGGCGAGTGTAAGCCAACTATGTACCTCCCCCTTTTATTATATATTGCATGGGATGTTGTGATGATTGCCTAACTTGCGACATTGCTTTCAATGCGGTTATGTCTCTAAGTTGTGCCTCGACACGTGGGAGCTATAGCCACATCGAGGGCGTTACATGTCTACAACCCCCTAGTCCGAATTAAATACTAACTAGGGGCTGCGCCTACATTTCTATTGTCAAACTCCTATGTCTAGGTGAGAGTGATAAAGCCACATAGTCCGATTGCCTGGTTCATTGCGCTAAATAGCTCCTTCAAGGACCAAAGTCTTGGATCAAGAGTATTTAGATTCCATCCGAACACCCCCGTACTACCTACGTGGGGGCTGAAGCCGACGACAGGAAAACTCTCAGATTTAACAAAACGGCCGCACAGGAGGTAAAATTTTCAAACAACAAACATTATATTGCATAACGGCTCTGTTTCATAATACAGGAAGGGATAACATGAATGACTTCATTCAAAGATAATGTCTTTTGAACACTGGCCTTCTACAATGCGGGATCCCTTCGGGACATCATGAAAATACCACTCGGGTGTGCGGTGCTCCTTGCCCACGGGCGGTCCCTCGGTCACGAGCTTGACAGCGTCCATCTTTGCCCACTTCACCTTGACACAGGCGAAGGCCATCTGCGCACCTTCAATGCAGACCGACCGCTTGATGGCAGCAAGCCGAGGGTAGGCATTGACTAGCCGCTTCACGAGCTCGAATTAGCTGCTGGGTATGGCTTCGGCAGGCCATAGACGGATTATCAAATCCTTCATGGCCAGTTTGGCCACCCTATGCAGTTCGGTCAGCTATTTCAGCTGATCGCTAAAGGGCACCAGATGCTCTTGCACAAGGTATTGCGACTAGAACAGTTCTCTGTTGAGCTCCCCTCTACGGCTCGTAAGAATTCCGCAGTGTCGGCAGCACTGCGCGGCAGATCCGCAAACACCCAGGAAGAACTCCAAATCCAGGTCAGTAAGAGGAACCTTTTCTTCACATACTTGCTCTGCATAATAAAGGCCTTACCCGCTACGAATTTTCTGGCATCCTGGATTTCCTAGAGGGCGCCCTAGGCTTCAACCCGGGCATCGTGTGCGCTTTGGCGGGCCTTGGCAAGTTCGGACTCTTGATCCGCAATATTGCGCTCCAAGGACTCACACTTCCTCACAGTGTCCTGGAGCTCCTGCTAGACCTCACCAACCCTGGCCTCGTGTTTTTCGTTAGTGGCTTATTCCTTTGCCGCTCTCTCCTGTGCTTCGGCCAGTGCCTTCTACAGGGTCTCCACCTCGGTTGCCGCTCCTACAAAATATCATGGCACTATGGTCAACATAAATCATTCATCCTTTCTGAATCCACACAAGGTCATTGCATACCTTGATGGTCCTCCAGCTGTTTTTTCACGCGGTCAAGCTCTTCCTCGGTCCGCTCCAGACTCTGCTTTAGTCCGGAGACCTCATCAGCATGAGAGGTAGCAGCCAGCAGAGACGCCTGCTTATTCACATAGACACGTATGGTTAGTCTCCTGCAAAAATTAGTTGATCCTCTGTTCGGCTTTTCTTTTTGAACACCGGATAGTGTCTCAGGGGCTACTATCTATACTATGACATTCCTTTTGCATAAATTGCATTTTCATACCTCAAAGCTTGTTAGAAGGCTTGTGCAGGCTTCCGTCAGTCTGCCCTTTGCGGACTGAATCCTCTCAACCACCGTACTCATGAGGGTACGATGTTCCTCAACAATGGAAGCACTTCGTAGCGCTTCTAGTAGAGTATCCGATGCCACTAGATGGACAGAGGTCGCCGGGGGAATTGGTGCACCTCTTTCTTTTGAAGGAGGCTTCTTGCCGGATTCCAGAGCCGTATAGGTCTCCGGAATTGTATTCGGATGGGGGCCGGATTGGATATGGACCCATTTGCTCCCCCATGTGTCTGGCGACCGAGGGTTCACCATCTGGCTCCACCCTGACGGCCTCCTGCGTCTCTCCCTAGCCTAGGGAGGTCCTTCGGGACAGCATCTCAGTGTCATCCATGGCCTTGGGAGAAGAGGCCACCGGAAGGGACCCACTGTCCATCACCTTGGGATCCAGTGAATTCCCCGAAGATGAGAATCGCCGGAGGTCGGAACGAGCCGGAATGCAGTGCATAATTCCACACGTTAAAACCATGAAGTAAAGGAGCTGGATATATGTGTGCGTCTTTGAGTACTTATGATTCGGCCAGGGGCTTATCCCTGGGGCGCCACTCGGAGCTGCTATCGATGTCCCACGCGGAGTTGTCCGCGGGGGAGACCTTCCCCTTCTTGGACGCCTCTGCCTCTAGATGTGTGGAGGCCGCCCTTTTCTCCCCTCCTCTAGGGGAGAGTTGCTTTCCTCCTCCTCCTTATCGTCCTCGGTCTGGGAGGAGTGGGTCTCGGCGTCTTCGGACGTCACATCTGAAGTGCCCTTACAGCGGAGAACACTCCTGGTCTTCTTGGCCTTCTTCTTCGCCTTCTTCTCCGGCGATGGGTAGGGCGCCGGAACCAGCATCTTCATCAGAAGAGGGATTGCTGGGTTTTCGGGCAGTGGAGCCGGACACTGGATCCGCTCCGCCTTCTTTGTCCAGCCCTGAAAAAATAAATGGGGAAGCTTAGGCATCTTCCTTGAGTATGCAAGTAAAGGATACACCTTGAAATACAAAAAAAACTTATCGGACTGGCGGGATGGTCCAGGTCGTGCACGCGGTCCTTGGTCGTCGCCGGCCACGTCTCGTTGGCCTTAAAGAGCACCTTCCAGATGTCTTCATGCATAGTGCCGAAGAACTGTTGCAAGGTCTAGTGCTTGGCCGGATCGAACTCCCACAAACGGCAAGCCCAACTGTGGCATGGAAGAATCCGGCGGACAAGCATCACCTGGATCACATTGAAAATCTTGATGTTGTTGTCTACCATGCTGCTGATGCGCGTCTGAAGCACTGTCAGCTCATCCGACGAAGACCAGTCCAGGCCCTTCTCTAGCCAGGAGGTGAGCCACCTCGGGGCTCCGGACTGGAATTCGGTAGCCGCGGCCCAGGTGGCGTCGCGAGGCTCTATGACGTAGAACCACTGCTGTTGCCACCCTTTGACGGTCTCCACGAAGGTACCTTTGGGCCATGAGACATTGGGCATCTTGCTTACCATGGCGCCTCCGCACTCTGCATGTTGACTGCCCACCACCTTCGGCTTCACATTGAAGAACTTTAACAACAATCCGAAGTGTGGTGGGATGCGTAGGAAGGCCTCGCACACGGCAATAAATGTCGAGATGTTGAGGAAGGAGTTGGTGGCCAGATCGTGGAAATCCAGTCCATAATAGAACATGAGTCCGCGGACGAATGGGTGGAGAGGGAATCCCAATTCATGGACGAAGTGGGGAATGAATACCACCCTCTCCTGGGGCTCCATGGTGGAGATGATCTGCCCCGTTGTTGGAAGCCGGTGGGCGATTTCCTGGGCAAAGTACCCGGCCTCCCGAAGCTTGGTGATGTCCTTCTACTTGACAGAGGAAACCATCCACTTGCCCTGCGCTCCAGATCCGGACATGGCTGGGGTGCTTTTTTGAGGTGGAAGCTTGGGCGCTAGAGCTCGAGAGTGGATGGGCAGAGAGGAAGAGGGCGTGGGTGAAAAGGTGAAATCCTTATCCCTTTATAAAGGCTGCGAATATCAAGCGCCTCCCCACTCGCCTTAAAACTCGCTTATTCCCCAAGGGCCGTGCAGATGGCGTGGTTGGATTACCCACGCCCGTATTGATGAGAATCCCGCAATAAGGGGACACAATCTCTGCTTCGACAACATGGAGCGGGAGGCTAAAAACGGTTCAAAATAATGACTGTGCAGTGACGTGATGTCAAGCTACCAAAGTTGTCAGTGGACTGGACTCGTAAAATATTATACTCTCCGCGTGTTTGTGTGGTACTCGTTTTGTAGAGCCGGACACGTTTTCTGTGTTCGAAGGTTGTTTTGGAGTATTCGGAGGAGGAACCCGCCTTGCAATGCCGAAGACAATCTAGGCGTCGGACACATCATCATTGAAGCCTGGTTCAGGGGCTACTGAGGAAGTCCTGGATTAAGAGGTCCTCGGGCGTCCGGACTATGTAACATGGGTCAGACTAATGGGTGATATGTCTCCAACGTATCTATAATTTTTGATTGCTCCATGCTATATTATCTACTGTTTTGGACTATATTGGGCTTTATTTTCCACTTTTATCTTATTTTTGGGACTAACCTATTAACCAGAGGCCCAGCCCAGAATTGTTGTTTTTTGCCTATTTCAGTGTTTCGGAGAAACAGAACATCAAACGGAGTCCAAACGGTATAAAACCTTCGGGAACGTGATTTTCTCACCGAACGTGATCCAGGAGACTTGGACCCTACTCCAAGGAGTCAAAGAGGTGGTCATGAGGGTGGGGGGCGCGCCCCCCCTAGGGCGCGCCCCCTGCCTCATGGGCCCCTCGGTGCTCCACCGACGTACTCCTTCCTCCTATATATACATACATACCACCAAACGATGAGAACAGGAGCCAAAAACCTAATTCCGCTGCTGCAACTTTCTGTATCCACAAGATCCCATCTTGGGGCCTGTTCCGGAGCTCCGCTGGAAGAGGGCCGTCATCATGGAGGGCTTCTACATCATCATAGCCCCTCCGATGAAGTGTGAGTAGTTTACCTCAGACATTCGGGTCCATAGTTAGTAGCTAGATGGCTTCTTCTCTCTTTTTGGATCTCAATACAAAGTTCTCCCCCTCTCTTGTGGAGATCTATTCGATGTAATCTTCTTTTTGCGGTGTGTTTGTTGAGATCGATGAATTGTGGGTTTATGATCAAGTCTATCAATGAATAATATTTGAATCTTCTCTGAATTCTTTTATGTATGATTGGTTATCTTTGCAAGTCTCTTCGAATTATCCGTTTGGTTTGGCCAACTAGATTGGTAGTTCTTGCCATGGGAGAAGTGCTTAGCTTTGGGTTCGATCTTGCGGTGTCCTTTCCCAATGACAGAAGGGGCAGCAAGGCACGTATTGCATCGTTGCCATCGAGGATAACAAGATGGGGTTTATTTCATATTGCATGAATTTATCTCTCTACATCATGTCATCTTGCTTAAGGCGTTACTCTATTTTTAACTTAATACTCTAGATGCATGCTGGATAGTGGTCGATGAGTGGAGTAATAGTAGTAGATGCAGAATCGTTTCGGTCTACTTGTCACGGACGTGATGCCTATATACATGATCATGCCTAGATATTCTCATAATTATGCTCAATTCTGTCAATTGCTCAACAGTAATTTGTTCACCCACTGTAGAATACTTATGCTCTTGAGAGAAGCCACTTGTGAAACCTATGCCCCCCGGGTCTATTCTCATCATATCAATCTCCATCACTTTAATCTTGCTTTGCTCTTTACTTTGCTTTTACTTTTTACTTTGCATCTTTATACCAAAAATACGAAAAATATTATATCTATCAGATCTCACTCTCGTAAGTGACCGTGAAGAGATTGACAATCCCTAATCGCGTTGGTTGTGAGTAGCTACCGTTTTGTGCAGGTACGAGGGACTTGAGCGTGGCCTCCTACCGGATTGATACCTTGGTTCTCTAAATCTGAGGGAAATACCTACGCTACTCTGTTGCATCATCCCTTCCTCTTTAGGGAAAACGAACACAAGCTCAAGACGTAGCAAGAAGGATTTCTGGCGCCGTTGCCGGGTAGTCTATGCAAAAAGTCAACATACCAAATACCCATCACAATCCCTATCTCTCTCATTACATTATTTGCCATTTACCTCTCGTTTTCCTCTCCCCCATTTCACCGTTGCCATTTTATTCGCCCTCTCTCTCTATCCTCCCTCTCTATTTGCCTCTTTTGCCCGCTTGCCTTTTTGTTTGCTCGTGTGCTAGTTTGTTTGCTTGTCATCATGGCTAGTCTCTTATCTTCTCCGTTGTCTCCCGGCAATGAAGTTTTAAATTTTAAACAAAGGGAGGGAGAAAATCTAAAAGATGCTTGGTACATAATTTGCAATGCTCAAAATAGATCTACTAGGAAGCAATCTACCTTAGTTCATCTCCGCAATTTTTATGTAGGTGTTAATGCTTGGTATAGATATATCCTCGATACCATTACCGGAGGGAACTTCTTGGGTAGCCATACTTTTGATTCTTATAATGCTATGTTAAATTTATTTGGCTCACCACCTCTTTTGTTTAATGGAACCATGTTAACTTTGGAGCATGTCATGCAAAGACTTGAAATTACTGAAAATAAAGTTGCTACTATTGAATTAATTGAAAATCTATATAAAAAGATCCACAATCAAATTACTCAATATGGATCTAAGGTAGGAATGACTTTGAAAAATATTAAGGAAAAAGAACCCATAGTTAATGAGAAGATAAACTTATATTCTACTAGAATTGATAAACTTGAGGGTATCATTACAAACTTGGGAACCGCTTTTTCTTCCGTAAATAATACCCCAAGTCCTCCTACTAAAATTGCCAAGCTTATGTATGTTCCTAAAAATAAGGGTGAATCATCTAGTAAGGAAACTGTGGATCTTAAATCTATAAGTATTCATCCCAATCTTTTTGCTATCATTAACGAACCAATTGCTACAAATGAATTTTTCGATCTTATGCCTAAAATTTTGATAATCCCTAGAAAGAAGGAAATTCCTAAGGGAAATAGATGCCTCATCGAAGAATTGCCTACCAAAGACGACAATGCCTAGATCTATCCTCGCTTTTATGCCTAGCTAGGGGCGTTAACCGATAGTGCTTGTTGGGAGGCAACCCAATTTTATTTTTATTCCTTTCTTTTTGCTCCTGCTTAGTAATAAATAAATTATTTAGCCTCTATTTTGGTTGTGTTTTTTGTGTTTAATTAGTGTTTGTGCCAAGTAGAACCGTTGGGAAGACTTGGGGAAAGTCTTGTTGAACTTGCTGTAAAAAACAGAAACTTTAGCGCTCACGAGAACTGCTATCATTTTTATTTGAAGAGTGCTATTTAGTTAATTATTTTTCAGAAGATTAACAGATAAATTCCTCACGTCCAGCAATTTATTTTATAATTTTTGGGGTTCCAGATGTTGCGCTAGCTATAGATTACTACAGACTGTTCTGTTTTTGACAGATTCTGTTTTTCGTGTGTTGTTTGCTTATTTTGATGAATCTATGGCTAGTAAAATTGTTTATAATCCATAGAGAAGTTGTAATACAGTAGGTTTAACACCAATATAAATAAAGAATGAGTTCATTATAGTATCTTGAAGTGGCCTTTTGTTTTCTTTCGCTAACGGAGCTCACGAGTTTTCTATTTTGAGTTTTGTGTTGTGAAGTTTTCAAGTTTTGGGTGAATTCTTTTGATGGATTATGGAACAAGGAGTGGCAAGAGCCTAAGCTTGGGGATTCCCATGGCACCCCCAAGATAATCCAAGGACACCAAAAAGTCAAAGCTTGGGGATGCCCTGGAAGGCATCCCCTCTTTTCGTCCACTTCCATCGGTAATTTACTTGGAGCTATATTTTTATTCACCAACATGATATGTGTTTTGCTTGGAGTGTCTTGTATTATTTGTGTCTTTGTGTCTTAGTATGCCACAATAATCCTTGCTGTAAACACCTTTTGAGAGAGCCATACATGAATTAAAATTTGATAGAATACTCTATGTGCTTCACTTATATCTTTTGAGCTATGTAGTTTTGCTCTATGTGCTTCACATATATCTTTTGAGCTATATAGTTTTGCTCCATGTGCTTCACTTATATCTTTTGAGCATTATAATTTTGCTCTATGTGCTTCACTTATATCTTTTGAGCGTTATAATTTTGCTCTATGTGCTTCACTTAGATCTTTTAGAGCACGGTGGTGGATTTGTTTTCAAGAAACTATTGATCTCTCATGCTTCACTTAAATTATTTTTAGAGTCTCTTAATAGCATGGTAATTTGCTTAATAATAATATGCTTGGTATTCAAGATTTGTGAAACTTTCTTTTGAGTGTGTTTAATACTAATAAAAAATTGAAGCATGATAATTGTTTTCAGATATGGAGGTGATAATATTAAAGTCATGCTAGTTGAGTAGTTGTGAATTTAAAGAATACTTGTGTTAAAATTTGTGATTCCCGTAGCATGCACGTATGGTGAACCGTTATGTGATGAAGTCGGAGCATGATTTATTTATTGATTGTCTTCCTTATGAGTGGCGGTCGGGGACGAGCGATGGTCTTTTCCTACCAATCTATCCCCCTAGGAGCATGCACGTAATACTTTGCTTTGATAACTTCTAGATTTTTGCAATAAGTATATGAGTTCTTTATGACTAATGTTGAGTCCATGGATCATACGCACTCTAACCCTTCCACCTTTGCTAGCCTCTCTAATACCGCGCACCTTTCGCCGGTATCATACGCCTACCATATACCTTCCTCAAAACATCCACCATACCTACCTATTATGGCATTTCCATAGCCATTCCGAGATATATTGCCATGCAACTTTCCACCATCTAGTTCATCATGACACATTCATCATTGTCATATTGCTTAGCATGATCGTGTAGTTGACATAGTATTTTTGGAAAAGGCACCGTTCATAATTTCTTCATACTTGTCACTCTTGATTCATTGCATATCCCGGTACACCACCGGAGGCATCCATATAGATTCATACTTTGCTTTAGAATCGAGTTGTAATCATTGAGTTCTAAATAAATAAAAGTGTGATGATCATCATTTAATAGAGCATTGTCCCAAAAAAAGGCCAAAGAAAATAAAAGAAGGCCCAAAAAAAAGAGAAAATAAAGAAAAAGGGGCAATGCTACTATCCTTTTACCACACTTGTGCTTCAAAGTAGCACCATGATCTTCATAGTAGAGAGTCTCTCATGCTATCACTTTCATATACTAGTGGGAATTTTACATTATAGAACTTGGCTTGTATATCCCAATGATGGGCCTCCTCAAGTGCCCTAGGTCTTCGTGAGCAAGCGAGTTGGATTCACACCCACTTAGTTTCTTTTGTTGAGCTTTCATACATTTATAGCTCTAGTGCATCCTTTGCATGGCAATCCCTACTCACTCACATTGATATCTATTGATGGGCATCTCCATAGCCCGTTGATACGCCTAGTTGATGTGAGACTATCTTCCCCTTCTTTTTGTCTTCTCCACAACCACCATTCTATTCCACCTATAGTGCTATATCCATGGCTCACGCTCATGTATTGCGTGAAGATTGAAAAAGTTTTGAAAAAGTTAGAGTATGAAACAGTTGCTTGGCTTGTCATCGGGGTTATGCATGATTTAAATATTTTGTGTGGTGAAGATAGCGTATAGCCAGACTATATGATTTTGTAGGGATACCTTTCTTTGGCCATGTTATTTTGAGAAGACATAATTGCTTTGTTAGTATGCTTGAAGTATTATTATTTTTTATGTCAATATAAACTTTTGTCTTGAATCTTTCGAATCTGAATATTCATATCATAGTTAAGAAGATTTGCATTGAAATTATGGCAAGTAGCACTCCGCATCAAAAATTCTCTTTTTATCGTTTACCTACTCGAGGACGAGCAGGAATTAAGCTTGGGGATGCCTGATTGATCTCCAACGTATCTATAATTTTTGATTGCTCCATGCTATATTATCTACTGTTTTGGACTATATTGGGCTTTATTTTCCACGTTTATATTATTTTTGGGACTAACCTATTAACCGGAGGCCCAGCCTAGAATTGTTGTTTTTTGCCTATTTCAATGTTTCGGAGAGACAGAATATCAAACAGAGTCCAAATGGAATAAAACCTTCGGGAACGTGATTTTCTCACCGAACGTGATCTAGGAGACTTGGACCCTACTCCAAGGAGTCAAAGAGGCGGGTCACGAGGGTGGGGCCTGTACCTTTCTGCCGCTGCAACTTTCTGTATCCACGAGATCCCATCTTGGGGCCTATTCCGGAGCTCCGCCGGAAGAGGGCCGTCATCACGGAGGGCTTCTACATCATCATAGCCCCCCCGATGAAGTGTGAGTAGTTTACCTCAGACATTCGACTCCATAGTTAGTAGCTAGATGGCTTCTTCTCTCTTTTTGGATCTCAATACAAAGTTCTCCCCCTCTCTTGTGGAGATCTATTCGATGTAATCTTCTTTTTGCGGTGTGTTTGTTGAGACTGATGAATTGTGGGTTTATGATCAAGCCTATCTATGAATAATATTTGAATATTCTCTTAATTCTTTTATGTATGATTGGTTATCTTTGCAAGTCTCTTCGAATTATCCGTTTGGTTTGGCCAACTACATTGGTAGTTCTTGCCATGGGAGAAGTGCTTAGCTTTGGGTTCGATCTTGCAGTGTCCATTCCCAGTGACAGAAGGGGCAGCAAGGCATGTATTGCATCGTTGCCATCGAGGATAACAAGATGGGATTTATTTCATATTGCATGAATTTATCTCTCTACATCATGTCATCTTGCTTAAGGCGTTACTCTGTTTTTAACTTAATACTCTAGATGCATGCTGGATAGCGGTCGATGAGTGGAGTAATAGTAGTAGATGCAGAATCGTTTCGGTCTACTTGTCACGGACGTGATGCCTATATACATGATCATGCCTAGATATTCTCATAATTATGCAAAATTCTGTCAATTGCTCAACAGTAATTTGTTCACCCACCGTAGAATACTTATGTTCTTGAGAGAAGCCACTAGTGAAACCTATGCCCCCCAGGTCTATTCTCATCATATCAATCTCCATCACTTTAATCTTGCTTTGCTTTTTTACTTTGCTTTTACTTTTTACTTCGCATGTTTATACCAAAAATACCAAAAATATTATATCTATCAGATCTCACTCTCGTAAGTGACCGTGAAGGGATTGACAACCCCTAATCGCGTTGGTTGCGAGTAGCTATCGTTTTGTGCAGGTACGAGGGACTTGAGCGTGGCCTCCTTCTGGATTCATACCTTGGTTCTTAAAAACTGAGGGAAATACTTATGCTACTCTGCTGCATCATCCCTTCCTCTTCGGGGAAAACCAACGCAAGCTCAAGACATAGCAATAGGCTATGAAGATACAAGACAAAAGACTTCCCCCCGTGTCCGGATGTGACTGTCCTTTGCGTAGATGGCAAGCTTGGCATTCAGATATGTAGATTCCTTCCTTTGTAAACCGACTCTGCACAACCCTAGGCCCGTCCAGTGTCTATATAAACCGGAGGGTTTAGTCCGTAGAGGCAATCACAATCATACAGGCTACACATCTAGGGTTTAGCCATTACGATCTCGTGGTAGATCAACTCGTGTAATCCTCATATTCATCAAGATCAATCAAGCAGGAAGTAGGGTATTACCTCCATAAAGAGGGCTAGAACCTGGGTAAACATCGTGTCCCCTGTCTCCTGTTACCATCGACCCTAGACGCATAGTTCGGGACCCCCTATCCGAGATCTGCCGGTTTTGACACCGACACCCTCTCGTACATATGCAAGCCAATCTCCACTCGCACCGAGCCTAACCTATGAAACACTAGGCAGGGGGAGAATTAGGAGATGGACACGAAAGTAGTCTTTAGAATGCCTTTACTACGTGATCAAACTCATCTTACCTGCTCATCGGACAAAATCCGAGTGCCCCTCAACGTCGACATCTCAAGGGGCTTCAACTTGCAACTATGGCCACGCCGCATCGGAGAGACCCCCAAGGAAACATCCTCGTGCATTGCACGGAACATCAAGATGCATTTGTATGAGTATTTTATCTTGTGAGATAAAAGGATGAATGAGGGAAGGCACTATTTGCAAATGTGGAGAGGGGTGTAGGTATCTTTTTGGCAAAATTGCCACAATTTTTTCATATCCGTCAGATATAAATTAGATGGCCTATATTGCAGGATGGCAGGCACACCATCATCACCAACTCTATTTTCTATAAGACTAGCAAGATGCCCGTGCGTTTCATGGAACATCAAGATCTTGTGGGAGAAAAGGATGAACGAGGGAAGGCCTTATCTGCAAATGTGGAGAGGAGTGCGGGTAAATTGTCATATTTTCCTTCCTATCCGTTAGATATAGATCGGACGACCTATATTGCAGGATGGCAGGCACACCATCATCAACAACTCTGTTTTTTATAAGAGTAGAGTAGAGATGGAGATAGAGACTACTACTACCAATGTGCTGGCCCGTGCGTTGCAATGGATCCAATGTAGTAGAATAATACTTGTTCATGGGCTTGAAATATAAACACTCTAGTTTTGATATACCTATATCACTAAAAGTAAATCATGCTTCACTAAAAATATATTCCCCGTGCTGTTTTGATGAGGTGAGGGATGGGTGTGGCTGGTTTGAAGATAACAGGTTTAAAAAAATTGGAGCTGTTTTTTTACATTTTGTAGCGTGGCACGGCATCCGGTGGACCTAAGCGTCTGAAAAAATTGAAGTTTGGGTCGGTGGCACACCCTGCGGCAAGATGCCCGTGTGGGCTTCTCCCATAACTAACAAGATGCACGTGCATTGCAGGGAACATCAAGATGCATTTTTTTTACAAAACACCTGTTGTGATTGACCCTTGCAGGAGTAACCCCATGTGTAAAAACTAATGATATCTCGAGAATTTTATTAGAAAAATGGTATATTTGGAACAAGTTTTCTCTACTACTGCTCCTTGCAGTCAGCGGTATGCAATGCATGTGTCAGCAGACATGATAACTTGTCCATGGAAGTTGTACCACGTCGACCATCACATTTCTTGTTTCTACCACTGCCGCACCCACACGTGATTCCAACGATGCTGCTCCAACACATGGCACGACGTCCCCTGACATGCGCCTCATCCCTCTCGGCCCCACCGCTGTTGTGCCTTTGTGTGCATGACATGCGGGCCAGTTGAACTGCGGCGACCATCAAGTTTATACCACATCGACACCCGATTGGACGTGGTTTGCATGCTCTGCTCCTGTGCTCCGATCCGTACTCCTGCACCATCGAATTTTCATCCAGCGGTTGTTACATATTTAGTCCCGGGCATCAATCCTCAGCTGGAGTACTTCTGTACTACAGGTAGTACCTGCCGGTGTGGCAACTTACGCATTGACGCCCAGCTGTGGCACCCACGGTACGGCCAAGCCACTACCAGCCGGTACATCTCGAACGAGTGAGTCACGAACCACGCCACCACCATGAGAATGACATGTGGGCCAGCCGCATTTAAGGTCCGCATGTCACTGACTCATAGGATGGTGCACTAAGCCACTAAAGCTCGGTCCCGTGGGCCCCGAGAGGGAAATGTAACTCCTGTGGCAGGCCTTGTGGTGCTCCCGCAGTACGAGCTCATGCCAAACCAGGAATTTGTTTCTTACAACTACCAACTAGTAAGGTACATGTGCATTGCACGCATGAGATTTGGTAACCAAATCTCTACTCATATAAAAAACAGAGTTGCAGATGGTGGTGTGCCTGCCATCCTGCAATATAGGCCGTCCGATTTATATCTGACGGATAGGAAGGAAACTATGGAAATTTTGCAAAAAGATACCCACACCCTCTCCACATTTGCAAATAAGGCCTTATCTTGTTCATCCTTTTCTCCCACAACATAAACTACTCATACAGATGCATCTTGATTTTCCGTGCAACGCATGGGCATCTTGCTAGTAGGGGTATAGATGTGCCGGCCCGTGCGTTGCAATGGATCCAAAGTATATCTATTTAGTGGAGTGCACTATAAACACATATCTATTTATTTTTCTCTAACATTTCGTAGCCACGCAACCAAGCCACATAAGCTTCATGGGTGCCCCCACATCATATTATTCATACTACGTTGACTGAAAAAAAAGATAAATCACCCAAAACAAGATCTTCCTGTTTTTTGTTCCTATGATGTTGTGCCCTTCACATACCTAGTTGCATAGTGGTAGTACTAGTTGTAGTTCAAACTTCAAACTAGTATGAGTAGTAGTACGGAATGCTACTAGTCTATCAACGAGCCTCATCAGACACCAAATTTCTTGGCTTCCATGCTACAGCTAGATCTTCCCCTCATTTTTGTTTTCCAACCCGGCGGCGGGTGGGGTGCGGTTAGCCAATAGTCGGTTTGCTCAACAGCGGTCCCTCATGAAAGTGAAAATGCTAGGCAACACGCCTTCCCTAGCTATGTGGCGTGCCGGACGGGCCGTGGCATACTCCTGATTCCCGGGCATGTGGGGGTGCGATGCGAACGCGGCAGGCGTTTTCCTTTTACTAGCAATGTGCCTGTGCATTGCGACGGATCCAAAGTTGTAGAATAGTAGTGCTTGTTCACAAACTTAAAAGAAATCACTCTTGTTTTGATATACTCCTAATATATTACTTTTCACTCAAATATATTTCTCAGGCTTTTTTGATGAGGTGAGGGAGGGATGTGGTTGCTTTCAAGATAATAAGGGGTTTTCTGCAAATTGGAGTAGAAAAGTGGGATATTGTTGCAAAAATGCCACAACTTACCTCACAACCGTTAGATGCAGATCTAATGGTCAGAAACGACGGATGGCAGACACACCACCATCATCAAGTGAGTCTTTTATAGGAGTAGGAGTAGAGAAACATGTATAAATTGTAACATTTGGTTCTGCTCCTTGGCACAATCGATAGATAGAAATAATGACTGGAAATGCTAGGGCGGGGCTATTTCCGCCAGATAAGCAGGGTACGTAGTAGCTAGGTTGGCGCATCATCGGTTTGGTCATACGCGGTCCGACATGTTCTAGTGTTTCTAGCAAGATGCCCATGCATTGCACGAAGATGATGGAAAAGGTAAGCAAAACATATAAATTGACGGATGGAGTACTAGTTACAGTGATGCATATAATTAAGAAAAGGGATTGCACACGTCGGTATTGACTGGAACGAGAATGCAATAGCACAATAAGAATTAATGCCACAATGATGCGATCATAGTGGTGGTTACAGGAGGCAAGAAGAAAGATGCATCCATTAACGTACCACATCCTCCTCAACTTAGTGCGCCAGGCCACCGACCGGCAGCTAAGGAGCGACAGATTTTATGGCGAGGTCAAGGTGCTTCTCAACAAAGGCATCCAAGGCTTTTAGCTGGTTGAGGAAGGCCAACGACGTAGCATCCTCAATGGCCTTGTAGATACCTATGTACACGATTTTCACGTACATGTGGATGTGTAGGTCGACGAATTCATGTAGGGTGAGGGGCCTCACGGCGAGCGCGACCTCTAGGTGGACATTCTTCGTGGCGTCGGTGGGCAGTCGCATGGCCACCCGTGCTTGAAAGAGGTTCTGGCCATGGAGGCCGATTAGGGTGGCATGCAATGAGGAGTTTGGGCGCGCGGGCTGGAGGAGTACGACATTTTCGTCCACGAGCTTCTTGAGGATGGTGAACTTGTTGGTGGTGGCAACGATCATCTGGTCCAACTGAGAGTCGTAGTTGGTGTCGACGGCGGCTATCCACCAGCCGGTCACGAACACCGTCTAGACACGATCCTTGGCGCCATGCTGTAGGCCGGCGTCGTGGACCATCTGGCACAGCCGCTGGTCGCTCACACACATCGCCGCCATGGGTCTGGAGTGAGAACTTTTGCGCTTAGTGTAGGTGCTTAAGAAAATGCTCAGGTGCGTATGATGTGGTAGATGCATTGGAATGGAGGGGCTCCTTTATAAGAGTGCAAAATGCGTTGCATTCACATTGTGCAGCCTCTTTTCCCGGTCCTCCTCCCATTACTTCCCTCATGCATTCACGATGCTAATTGAAGGAGGATGCATCATTGGTCGTTCAACATTTTGGGAACCGCTACCCCTCCCTCGTCTGCATTAAAGTCGTATTGGGAACTGCACCGCCCGCTGTCAACTCGAATAGTATTGTGCCACCCGCTGCATGCCCGGCTGAACACGCCTCCTTGCCTCCATCAAACCCCTCCGTTAAACCCGCATGCAAACCGAGAAACCTACTCCGGCCACACGTCCATTCATGAGCGGGCCAGAATTAAACGCAACACCGGCCGAGCTCCTCCCGTCCGCCCTCAGTTTAAGCGAGGCCAGACGCTGGCCAAGGTCCTACTGTCCGCCCTCTATTTAAACGAGGCCAGCTAGACAACGGGAAAGAATCGCACCCCTCCACTGCTCCCCCATCTCCTCCTTGACCATTTTCTCCACTCTTCCGATAGCTTCCAATGAGCCGTTCTCCAGCATACTACCCGGCTGGGTGGCCCGCCGAGCCCTCCGGATATGGGCGAGGCTGCTCGGTGCTTCACCAACCTCGCTTGGCCCGACAGAGCCAGTTGCCACCCCAAGTCGGCGCGTGCTTCAGCAACTCGCCGCTCCAGTTCAGCTCATTGAGGAGTGGCGAGTTGCTCCATGCCGGCACGGTGACGAGCACGCCGGTACAGGCATCGTCGCTGCCGCGTCGTATCGCGCCACCAATGTCTGCGGTGGTGGCGCCTCCTATGATGGTGGGTGCGCCTCCCGTGCCTGCGGTCGCGATCCCATGCCTGCGGCAATGCCATGCAGGCAGAGACAGAAGCCGGGTGCATGGAGAGCGACGAGTCGATGGCCAGCTTCTCCGTGTCTGCCGCCATCATCGAGTTGAAGTAGAACACGGGAGGCCGCCGCCACTTGGGTCCCATGAAGGCCACCGCGGAGGTGACGACTGCGCATTCAGGTGGTTTCTTTGCTGCTTCGTCTCTTCCGAGGACCTTCGTTGACCCCGCAAGTGTCTGCCGAACATGAGGAAGACAAAGGGATCCGTGGACGACCATTTATATTAGGTACTCCCTCACCGGTTGGCGGGAAATATTTGTTCAAAGAATGGATAAATTGGATGTATCTATAACTAAAATAAGGCTAGATACATCCATTTCTAGGACATGTATTTCCGGACGGGGGAGTATTAATTATACCAAGAGAGCCGGATTAGCACCGCTTAGTCATGTAAATGTGATGAAATCCATCATGTTTATATGAAGATCTGGCTTTTTTATACGAAATCCTTCATGCTTATATGAAAATAGATCGTGTTTGCACAAATTTCATCTGGTTGGTTAGAGTTGTGAAAATGTATGTCATTGGTGTTTGATGTCATCCTCCGCGGAAGGAAGCGGGAGGAAATTTACCGGCTGTCGTTGGAGATGCTCTTATGCTGGAAATAATAGAGTCACATCCAATCCATTTGAGTTAATTGCGTGTATGATTCTCCCTCTATAAAAAGTTAATTGCATGTACAATGTCCACGTGACTTGCAGGGTGTCTATAGCTTTGTACAGAAAGTTAAAAAGAAACAAGTCCATCCTTAATCTTGTATTCTAAGTACTCTATGGGTTCCACTATCAGTACAGTAGCAAAAGAAGTATATATTAAATAAGTAATATATAATATAAAAATCTAAAGATAAATACAGAACTTGAACTCAGGTCATTGCGTTGCGAGCATCCGGCGCTAACTAGTCCATCACATTTTTGTTGTAGACCATGCTGGAGATTTATCTCCATGTCTACTTTTATACTCCATCCGTTCCTAAATATTTGTCTTTTTCGGATTTCAAATGGACTACCACATACGGATGTGTATGTAGACATATTTAGAGTGTAGATTCACTCATTTTTCTCCGTATGTAGTCACTTGTTGAAATCTCTAAAAAGATAAATATTTAGGAACGGAGGGAGTAGAAAATAGAGTTGGTGATGATGGTGTGAGTGCCATCCTGCAATATAGACCGTCAGATTTATATCTAACAGATAGGAAGGGAACTATGGCAATTTTGCAAAAAGATACCCACACCCTTCTCCATGTTTGCGAATAAGGCCTTCCCTCATTCATCCTTTTCTCTACTCTTATAAAAAACAAAGTTGGTGATGATGGTGTGCCTGCCATCCTGCAATATAGGCCATACGATTTATATCTGATGGATAGGAAGGAAACTATGGCAATTTTGCAAAAAGATACCCACACCCTCTCCACATTTGCAAATAAGGCCTTCCCTCGTTCATCCTTTTCTCTCACAAGATAAACTACTCATATAAATGCATCTTGATGTTCCGTGCAACGCATGGGCATCTTGCTAGTCTCTCACAAGATAAACTACTCATACAAATGCATCTTGATGTTCCGTGCAATGCACGGGCATCTAGCTAGTTTCTTTTAAATAGTTACTGCCATAATTGGGTTGAAGTTATATATTTTATGTCCACCCTGAATGATTTCAGATTCACTAGTAGTAACAAAGAAAAGGTTGCCTTGTTAATTCACAGAAAACATGGTGAAAACTATCACATGAGGCCGGTAAAAACAAGGCACACTGGGTTCAGCGTCACAACATCTGTGCGTGCATGGGAAGTCTACATATCGAGGGGGCTATGGAGAAAAAGACATATCGAGTGTGTCTGAGCGAGGCACGAAGATACAATGTTTGAGAGAAACCAATTGACAGATTAAGATCAGATCGAGTTGTCACCCTTCTGCTATCATTGTTGGGATTGGGGGGTGGGGAGGGGGAGGGAGAGAAAGATGTATCGAGAGTTTGCGCGGTAGGCACAGAGGCACAACTAGCGAGTGTGTGTATGTGTGTTTGAAAGAGGAGTATATAAATTACTATCAAGATCGAGGTGCCACCCTACACCTTCGGTGTCGGGTAGTGTGTGTGGGTGTGTGTGTGTGTGTGTGTTTGAAATAGAAGCCAGTTGATAGATTAGTATCAAGATCGAGGTGTCACCCTACTCCTTCGGTGTCGGGAAGTGTGTGTGTGTGTGGGTGGGGGTGGGGGTGGGGCAGTGACACTTACATATCTCTACCCACACGTTGCACGGAACATCAAGACACATTTGTATGAGTAGTTTATCTTGTGAGAGAAAAGGATGAACGAGGTAAGGCCTTATTTGCAAATGTGTAGAGGGGTGTGGGTATATTTTTGCAAAATTGCCTTAGTTTCCTTCATATCCGTCAGATATAAATTGGACGGCCTATATTGCAGGATGGCAGGCACACCATCATCACCAACTCTGTTTTTTATAAGAGTAGAGAAAAGGATGAACGAGGGAAGGCCTTATTTACAAACATGGAGAGGGGTGTGACACATATCTATATTAAGGGATAGGTAGATAGCATGTGTGCGAGGCATACTTAAAGCATCACGGAGATAAACAATCAGTGTGCATGCAAGTGCCAAAAAAATGAAGCGAGAAACAATGTCTATGCGCGCGTGTGCGCGCATGTGTGTGTGTGTGAGAGAGAGAGAGAGAGATCTCAAAACAAAAGGTGCTCTGCTGGAATCCCATTGTATGTATTCATATGGTTCCGGAACTCGAGTTAACCTTAGGCATATGTGTCAGAGACATAATTATACTTTGAGGCATTAGTGGCTGTGGGTGGGCAGAATTAAAGGGGTGGGCGTGTTCAACAGAGAGAGCGCCTATGTTTCTGTGTGAGAAACTTGTAGGACGGGGTAGAAAGACGAATTCTAACCTTGACGGAGGGAGAGAAATACACGAAGTGCGCGTGTGTGATTCCGATGCCCACGGGGAAATGAGATATGTATGCGTGTGAGAGAGATTGCACAATTCATTCATGTATCACTATCTAGCGATCGTGGACGTTCATCGCTTGAACATAAATCAACATCTACTTCGTATCGTGGCCAAAGGTACAATATCGATTCAACGCTATAAAGATTGGACACTCACATATCACATTTTTTTCTATCTAAATAAACCTTTTCAATTGTGCATGACAAAGTTATAGTGATGTTTGTTCAAACAACCAATGTAGCTATCATGTACATCCACCATTGTTACTCTTGCATTCAAATCCATTAGCATTGGATGATTTAAGGTTCTATTATGAAGTAATATATGTAATATTCATATATGAATTCAACGGGTACGCAATTTATGAAATGGAGGCTATGTACTCACATGAGGTAACACTTTTAAGTAGCGGATTACAACATCCATTTCTTTTGTGGGACTACAATAACCATTTCTTTTTGTGTGCATCTACACTAACACGTCAATGCATTTTGTTTAAAGTAAATAACCAATGGCACTAAATTAACTATTTACATGAGAAATACATAGGCTAAGCGTTTGATCCTTTTTTCTTGTGAAAGCGCCTCTACACCCGTACGATTGGCCGTGCCCGTGTTTACGTCCAAGTTAACAGCGTATCATCCCGAGTTATTGTCTTTTTTCTGGGGTGGACTTCACACCAGTTATTAACTGCTGACGCGTGCCCCGTGTACACAGTCTTGCATGACCTTCCCGCTAGCACGGTCCAAAATTAGTTGAAACTGGATATAAACAATCCCGCGGGCGGCAAAATTTGCCCACCACACGGCACCCCCATTTCCTCTCCCCCTCCCACAAAAACGACGAACTCCACAGCACCAGAGCATCTTACATCACGCCGTCCATACTTCATCGGCCTTTCTACCTGTCGGTGTACAAAAAGAGGGGTACACTTTTTGTACCCCTATAACTGTGCACGGGCAGTCTGAGCCGCGGATACCACCACACCAAGCAAGGCAAGGGAGGTGAGCCAGGCTAAGACCGAAGCTCAAGAGAACTAGAACGACGCCAAGGCCAAGACCACGAAGAGCAAAGGGGACAAAGCGGACTCCCCCGGCAAGATCCTTGCCGGGAGATAGTTCTAGCAGCCCTGGCAAGACCCTTGCCGCGGCGACTCGTCCCGCGCCTATGGAGCAAATCACCCTTGAGTCCACTACCCCCAAAGGGCAAGGATTCGGGAGACATCCCCGTGGCGGCATGCAGATCTTTGTGAAGACATTCAAGATCAGATACGCACTAAGGAGACGACAACCCTTGGAGGGATCCCAGCCGAGGAAGACCACAAGGCCCCTGGCAAGCGCCTTGCCGGGGATGACAGCAGGCGCCTCGGCAAGACCCTTGCCAGGGCCCCGGCAAGGCCCTTGCCGAGGACACCCGCAGGGCCACCATCAGGCCCACGCCGACTAAACCTCCACCACCGCATGCATGCAGCTGCCGACCCAACCAGCTGGGTAGGCACCCGCGTCGCGGCATGCAGATCTTCGTGAAGACCCACCACTACGCCACCTTAGCTGCCTGCCTACCTACATGGCATCACAAGCGTCGCTGGCCAGGGCGCGTGTTGACACAAGAAGGAGCGGCGACAGACGAGACAGATCTCTCCCCCGTCCCCGATAAAGCAAGGACACCTAGGCAAGACGCATTAAATGCACCTTGTCATGTAATGCGAGGGATAACCTCGCATCACTGTACCCTTTCCACATCCTGTGTGCCACTGTGGCAAACCCTTTTTCTATAAAAGGAGGCCCGAGGCGACCAGGAGAAGGATTCGGCTTTTTGGAGCTCCTCACGCCCCATAGCTAGCTCAAGAGCACAGATATACAATCCACCAAAGCAGTAGTAGGGTTTTACGCATCCTCGCGGCCCGAACCTGGATAAACAAACCGTGTGCTATCTGTTTGATCCGCTCTTCTCACGACCCGCGCCACGCTAACCACAGTAGGGATTCTTGTGATCCTAGAGGTGTTGTTCCCACCGACATCTTTGGCGCGCCAGGTAGGGGGCGCAGTTGTGAGAATCGGCTTTAGCAGTTAGTTCGGCGCTTCTTCATCATCATGGCACCCAAGAAGAATACGATGGTGGCGGTTGGCCAGTCGGAAGCCGGACAGCCCGTCCCGACGCGGGCCAGCAGCGGACCGGTCGCAGAAAGGACCCGGGGCGCTGCTCGCGAACACCAACACCATCCCAGCAGCCGGAGTTTGGGAGGCGGCGATGTTTGTGCGCCTGGTAATGGGCCACACGTCGCCAAATCAAAAGGCGGAGGCAAACCCTTCGCGGGTGGAGTGGGGCCTTCCAAGTTCATCGCCGCCCCGCCCGAAGGCGACGCAAGGGCCTCGAAGACTCCCACGCCGGCGCTAACAGCGTGCTCCTCCCAGGCAGTGCGCGACGAACGGCGTAATCACGCCGAAGATACCGGGAATCGCCGCGGGAAGAGCCCCGAGCGCCACTCCCGGGACGTAGAAGACCTGCCCACTCGCTGAGGCGCTGGTGAAAACGGCATGCGACCGCGGGGTCATGATAGAGCTCCTTCTGACATGGTCAGAAGTCGAAGCGTGTCGCGATCCGTGCAGGTTTCGCTGCCACCGACGCTAGTAGAGGCCCTGGCGCGCGCAGTTACTCCTTGACTTTCCTCCCACTACGTGGAAACTTGACGAATGGAGAGCCACTATCCAAAGCCTTGTTGCGATGGCCAACAAAGACGAAACAAGTCCGGTGGGGCCCCCGGGTCGACGCTCCGATGGATTCCTGCGGACCAGTGGCGGAAAAGCCGGCGGCGCCGAGACCACGGTGCATTCACCTCTTCCCCATCCGGTACCGCGGACGCCGGCTCGTCGCGACATCGCGGGTGACGACATCTCCATAGCATCGTCTGACCCGCGGACCCACTGTGACCAGCGCCAAGTTCTTCGGGAACGAGCCCATGAAGACGCTCGAACAACTATCGAGCACCGACGCGGAGCGCGCCACCAGTCAGACAGGCGAGCAGGGCCTGCTGTGAACCACCCGGCCCCGAAGAGCCCTGGAGGCCTACCTTACGAGGTACGCTGTCCATCTTTTACCCATGAGTTGCGGCAGTTCCAGTGGCCCACTCATCGCACCTTCAAACCTGACGTTGGCGGAAAGTACAACGGCAAGACTCACCCGTCTGAGTTCCTCAGCATCTACACCATCGCGATGCAAGCCGCCGGAGCCCGCGACGATAAGGTGCTTGCGAATTACTTTCCATTGGTTCTTAAACCCAACGCCATGTCGTGGTTGATGCACTTGCCGGTAGACTCTCTTTCCTCCTGGTCGGATTTGTGCCATGAGTTTGTGGGCGCCTTTACTGGAGGTCACCAAGCCCATGGCCAAGCAAGCGACCTGCATGTCATTCCCTAGAAGGGAGGCAAGAGTCTGCGCAAGTATATACAGAGGTTCAGCCGGGTACAGTACAATATCCCTGATGTTCACCCAGCCGCCATCATTAGCGCGTTCCATCAGAACGTGCGTAACCGCAAGATGCGCGAAGAACTGGCAATGCACAAGGTGAAAGATGTGGCAGAACTCTATGTTCTTGCTGACAGATGTGCCCGAGCTAAAGAGGGAAGGAAGTACCCTGGCGAAGATGCCGGCGTGGAAACCGACCCCTCAGATGAGGATACTGCCGCCCCGGCGAAGAAAGGCCGGCGCCGCAATAGGAAGCGCAAAGGTAAAGTTGTGCTTGCCGTCGAGGGATCTGACGATGCTGGCTCCGCCAAGAATACCAAGGCAGATGACCCCGGCAAGGAAATTGCCGGATGTGTCGCCTGCCGGGCCTTGGCGGCTGCCGAGAAGCCAGGAAACTCCGACAAGCAATACTGCAAGATCCATCGCACCAAAGGCCATGATCTCCAGAACTGCCGACAGGTTGAGTTCCTTGCTGAGAAGCAGAGGGCTGAATATGAGAGGCGGGACAAGGAGAAAGGCCAGGACGGTGCTGAGGGGTCCGGCAAGAAGCGTGACGGCCAGGTGGGCCGTCGCGGCAAAGATAAACAGTAGGAGAGGCCCGCCCGGGGCCGTGACAAAAAGCCAGAAGACGATGATCACGAAGAGGACGATGAGTCTGGTGACCAAGAATTTCAGAAAGCTACAGAGGCCATGTGCGTTGATGGCGGCGCCTCACTGCATACCTCTCACCGCCAGCTTAAACAGTCGGCGCGAGAGATTACAGCGGCGGAACCGTCGTTTGATGCCCAAAGGCCGCTGAAGTGGTCCACCACACCTATCATTTTTGACACTGAGGATCACCCTGATCGCACTACTGCAGTCGGGTGCTTGCCATTGTTGGTTTCACCAACAATACGCAACCTCAAGGTGACAAAGATGCTAGTCGATGGCGGGGCCGGTCTGAACTTAATCTCGCCTGCCGTGATCGAGAAATTGCAGATTCCTGATGAAGACCTCGAAGAGACGGGCACGTTTCAGGGGGTCAACCCGGGAAGAAGTCAACCAAAGGGAAAGGTCACATTGCCCGTGACTTTTGGGAGTGATCAGAAATACAGGACAGAAAGGATTGCGTTCAACGTTGCCAAGATCCCCTTGCCTTACAACGGGATCCTTGGCCGCCCAGCGCTGGCCAAGTTCATGGCGGCATCACATTACGCCTACAATACCCTGAAGATGCCGGGGCCTGTGACGATCATCACCGTCCCATCAGATAAGAAGGATGCGCTAATTTGCGCTGACCAACTCTACCAACAAGCAGTTGCAGCAGCCGCCACTACTAAGGCGCTTGCTCCTGCCGCTGGAGCCCCGGGGAGGCAAAAGAAGAAGACCGGTGAGACCTCAGGCACCCACTCCGGCAAGCGCACCTCTTCGGAGTGTAGCGCTCCCGTCGAGGACGTGCCAGAGAGCTCCGCCGACAGAAACAAGAAGTCCAGGGCCACACCGCCGAGAACCAAGAAGGATTCTGTCAAGGAGGGCGGCACGGGAGGAGCTTTTACCATAAGCTCCACCCTTGACGACAAATAGGAAGACGCGCTCGTCACCTTCCTGCGGGCTAATGTCGATGTGTTTGCAATGCAAGCATCTGACATCCCCGGCGTTCCCAGGGAGGTGATTGAGCACCACCTTGCTGTCTGTCCTCATGCGCGGCCCGTCAAGCAGAAGGTCAGAAAGCAAGCTTTGGAACGACAAGAGTTCATCATAGAGGAGATCCGGAAACTGGAAGCAGCTGGTTTGGTAAGAGGAGTGCTCCATCCAACGTGGTTGGCCAATCCGGTGGTAGTGCGCAAGGCAAATGGGAAGTGGAGGCTGTGTATTGATTACACAGATATTAATAAGGCTTGTCCCAAAGACCTGTTCCCGTTGCCGCGCATCGACCAGATTGTTGACTCCACAACTGGGTGTGATCTGTTGTCATTCCTCGATGCCTACTCCGGCTACCACCGGATCTTCATGACAAGGGAAGATGAAGAGAAAACGGCATTGATGACCCCATGTGGTACGTATTGCTTTATACGGATGCCTTTCGGGTTGAAGAGTGCTAGTTCAACGTTTGCAAGGGCGGTCCAGATTGGTTTTGAACCCCAGCTCCACAGAAATATGGAAGCTTATATGGATGATATAGTGGTCAAAACCAAGAACAGGGCAACCCTCATATCAGATTTACAAGAAACATTTGCAAACCTACGCAAGATCAATCTCAAGCTGAACCCTGAGAAGTGCGTCTTCGGCGTCCCGTCTGGCAAGCTTCTCGGGTTCTTTGTGTCACAGCGTGGGATAGAGGCCAATCCGGACAAGATCAAATCTATAGAGCAGATTGAAGCACCCAAGCAAGTCAAGGATGTGCGTCGGCTTGCTGGTTGCATTGCCGCCATGAGCAGGTTCATTTCCAAGTCCGCCGAGCGCGCCCTTCCCTTTTTCAAGATTTTGAAAAAGGTGGGGCCGATGGAGTGGACGCCAGAAGCCGAAGCAGCATTGCAAGATTTGAAGAGGTACCTCTCCTCCACGCCAATACTAGTTGCGCCTAGGCCACAGGAACCGTTGCTGCTGTACCTAGCGGCAACGAACCAGTTGATCAGCGTCGCACTAGTGGCGCAGAGAGAAATTGATGATGAGGTAATAGCAGCGACGGAGCCCGATGCCACCGATGCCGAGACGACGCAGCCAATTGAAGTGCCGCCGAAGAAGAAAATGATGCAGCACCTGGTCTACTTTGTTAGTTCCCTCTTGCAGGGGGCTAGATCGAGGTACTCCGGTGTGCAGAAACTGCTCTTCGGCCTTCTTATGGCCTCGAGGAAGCTGCGTCACTACTTCCAGGCGCACGAAATCACTGTCGTCACTCGCCTCCCTCTGCAACGGATATTGCACAATCCAGACGCAATAGGAAGGATCATAGAGTGGGCACTGGAACTGTCCAGCTTTGGCCTCAAGTTTGAGAGTACCTCGACGATTCAAAGCCGAGTCCTGGTGGAGTTCATTGCAGAATGGACCGCGACGCCTGACGAAGAAACCCGAGAGACTGCTCTCCCCGGCAACGAGGCAAGTTGCGACTGGATCATGTACTTTGATGGAGCTTGTTCCTTACAGGGCGCCGGGGCTGGCATACTGCTTGTCGCGCCCACCGGAGAGCACCTCAAGTACGTGATCCAGATGCACTTCCCCAGGGAGGTGTCAAAAAACAATACGGCTGAGTACGAAGGGCTGCTTGCCGGTCTTAGGATCGCGGCGGACCTCGGAATCAAGAAACTCGTCGTTAGAGGCGACTCGCAACTTGTCGTCAACCAAGTCAACAAGGATTACCAGAGCCCGTTGATGAAGGCCTACATCGATGAAGTGAGAAATTTGGAAGAGCGTTTTGACGGTATACAGGCAGAATACGTTCCCTGAGTGGAGAATGATAGCGCTGATTACCTGTCAAAACGCGCTGCCCTCAAGCTACCTGTGGAACCAGGTACGTTTGTGCTTCGGCTAACTCAGCCATCCGTTGATCCATCAATAGAGCAGAACAAGACGAGAAAATCAGGGCCCGGCAAGTACTTTCTCGCTGAGCTCCCCGAAGCCGCCGGCAAGGATGTTGCCAGAGACACTGAGCCCGCCACAGGACGGCTAGCTCCGACAGAGCATCAAGCTCTTGCCATGGAGACAGCCGCTCTGATAGCGGAGGAAATGCCTTTAGTCCTCGCCGTCGAGCCCGAGGCTCCAGCGTGGGCATAGCATACCGTCCGATTCCTCCAAACAGGGGAACTTCCTGAGGAGCAGGAAGAAGCGGAAAAAGTAGCATGTCGCTCTACTATGTACCAGTTCGTCGATGACGTCCTGTATAGAAAGAGGCCGAACGGCGTGAAATTGAAGTGTATCCCTCGAGAGGAAGGACTGGGGCTGTTGGCGGAGATATATGGAGGCATATGTGGATCCCACATTGGGTCAAGGGCCCTTGCCGGCAAAGCGTTTTGGCAAGGCTTCTTCTGGCCCACCGCCCTCCAGGATGCGACGACACTAGTCACCAGGTGTGAAGCGTGTCAGTTCCATTCAAAGAAGCTTCATCAGCCAGCTCAAGGCCTTCAAACCATTCCTCTCTCCTGGCCTCTCTCGGTCTAGGGGCTCGACATACTGGGCCCTTTCCCCCGCGCTGTCGGGGGCTTTGAGTACTTGTACATTGCAATCGACAAGTTCACAAAGTGGCCAGAAGTGGAAGCAGTGAGGAAGGTCACAGCACAGTCAGCCGTAAAGTTCTTCAAAGGACTGGTGTGCCGTTTTGGTGTACCCAATAGGGTTATCACCGACAACGGCACACAGTTCACAAGCCACACCTTCATGCAATATATTCAAGACCTCGGCAGCAAGGTCTGTTTCGCTTCCGTTGCTCACCCACGAAGCAATGGTCAAGCTGAGAGGGAAAATGCTGAAGTACTGCAAGGTCTGAGGAGAAAGACCTTTGACAGACTGCACAAGAGTGGAAGGCGCTAGATTGATGAATTGCCGGCGGTTCTTTGGTCAATCAGAACGACACCAAATCGAGCCACCGGCCAGACACCCTTTGCCCTGGTATACGGGGCAGAAGCAGTTCTCCCCATGGAACTCATATACGGGTCACCTCGAGTACTCGCTTATGACGAGCTTGAGCAAGAGCAATTGCGGCAAGATGACGCAACGCTCCTTGAGGAAGATCGTCTTCGGGCGGCTGTGAGAGCAGCGCGCTACCAGCAAGCCTTGCGCCGCTACCATAGCCGCAAGGTTCATGCCCGAAGCTTTGAGGAAGGCGACCTTGTTCTTCGGCGCGTTCAATCGGCCAAGAATTCCAGCAAGTTGACGCCAAAGTGGGAATGCCCTTATCGGGTAATACGAGTCACCAGGCTCGACGCAGTCCGCCTTGAGACCGAAGATGCCGTTCCGGTGAATAACTCCTGGAACATCGAGCATCTTCGCAAGTTTTAACCGTGAGGCGCGGCTTGCTGGGCCCCCCGGCAAGCCACCTTTTGTACGAGCCTTGCCGATGACGCATGTAACCCTTTGTACAAAGCCAGACGCAGACCCTAAGCATAAATAAATGAGGCGCTGGCGCCCTAAGTTATAGCATGCATGCTAGGTCGAGTCTCGTCCTTGGTTAGGGTTGATAGTGCTTAGCGGCGACTAACCCCTAGCTTAGAGGTCGAGTGTGCGTCTCTTTGTCTTTCTTTTGTCTTCTTTGGTTCACAGGACACACAGATATCCGTGCCGAACCACTTGGGGAGAAAAAAAAGAGGAACAGACCAGCATCTAGACCCCGGCAAGCCAGTATTGCCGGGGGCTGCAAGAGCAAAGATTCACCCATGGCAAACCAGGGTTGCCGGGGACTGCAGCTTCAGATAAGTTCTTCATCCCTTATCATGCATTCCATTATGGACTGAGGTATGTGAAACCTCGTTTTCCCCTAAGCTACCGTGCTCCCATAACTCTAGGCCCTAGGGCTCGTTCCTGGGGCCAAGTTTGGTCGTAGTCGCGGCAGCGAAAGGATGAAACAAGGAGCCTGAACCCGCCTCATCCCTGCCTCCGCCAAAGGCATGAGGAAGGTCGAGCGAAGTGGGGAAACGGCAAGGCCTGTTGCCGGGCAAGGAAATGTTTATCTTGAAGATATCAAGGATTTACTCCTTGTTGTGGGTTCCACCCACAAACAAACGACCCGGCAAGCATCCCTTTTTCACTAAAAAAACATTCCACTTAGGTACAGTCCATAGGGAATGAAAAACATGAATGATGGGATTACATGTTTTAAATTCAACAAAGGCTCGAAGGCTTACAAACTAAAAAGAGATAAGGTGCCCGTAATCCCTTTCTTGTCCCTCTCCTCAGGAGGCAGGTCAAGGAGGCGAAAAGGACAAAAGGAGCGCCTAGGCGAGCTACGGGTGGCAGAAGACACCAAGAGAACATCTTGGTGGCCGTCCAAAGGCTGGATGGTGATGGCGGCGCCGGAAGCAGAGCTCGAAGACGAGGTGGCAGGACGTCAGCACGCGTCGAAGGCATCAGTGCCCGCGTACTCCGACTTGATGGCCTTGCCGCCCGCCCTCTTCCTCTTCCACAGCCTCCCAACGCCAGCCGCCCAAGGAGACGACCCCGAGAAGTTTAGGGAGCCGGCGACATGGATGATGGGGTCGCCGGTGCCGCACGGAGCGGCACCCAACACCTAGTCGGACCCGTCATCCTGCCGCCTACTACCCTCATCGTCGTTGCCGCTGTCCTCCTCGTCACTCCCACCCGAGGAGGTGTCTTCACTATCAGAAGAGCTCTCCACGCAGCACCTTGCACGGGTCCCAAAGAGCCTGAAGAACTTGACGGAGAGAAGTCCACCCTCCATCAGCTTAAAATGGAGAGTGAGCCCCTCCGTCAAGCGGTGGATATGAGCAAATGTCTTCCATCCCCGACGAAGATACATCACGTGAGGGGCGAGGAAGTCGACGCGGACCCGCGTGCCACTGATCCCGCAGCCCCTCATGTGCAGCCACAACGACTCCGGCGGATCCAGCTCCATCTCCCGCGCGAATGAGGTCGGGAGACGAAGGTGACGGCGCGCCGGCTGGCGCAGCCTGACAAAGAACTCACAAGGGTCATCCCCAACATGGCCCTCCATTGGAGGAGGAGCTGCTGGCGGAGGCGAGGCCGGCGCGCCGTCCCGGCCTCGCCCCTTCCCCCTTCCCCTCGCGGCTGGCTCTGCCACCGCAGGTGTAGGAGAAGGAGGGACGTGTTGTCGAGCGGCGACCCTCGCCGCCACTGTTGAAGGACTGGGATTCCCTCTCTCCATGACGGATGGAAGGGAGGAGCAGAAGCTGAAGGAAGAAGAAGATGAAAGAATGCGGGACGTCATCCCCCTCCCCCTCTTTATAAAGGATCGGGGTTGGGGCTCGGCCGCCCCGCTCGGCCAATCAAAATACGGAAGGCGCAGGGAGGCAGCACCGACCCACCGCCCAACCAGCGACGGCCCAGTTTCCCGCCTCCACCGTTTGCCACCCCAGGCGCATGGGAGACACGTGGCGGACGTGCAGAACCGAGGGGACGGGTGAGACGACCACCCCCCACCCCGTGATCGTGGGGAGTGGACGCCTTGAAGACCGCGCCTTAGCCCCATTCAGTAAATGGGCCGCGCCTCCACGCCTCCCTGCGTTTATGGGGATGGCGCGAACCACCCCTTTGTTATGATGTGACGCATGCCTGCGGGAACCAACCCCATGCATGCCGCCCACATCACACGCGCCTCCCCACGCCGTGCCACACGCGGGAATCGTGGGAAGCGCAGCGGGCGACGAATCTTACCGCGGTAAAAACCGCCACGCCTGCCCGCGCATCATTTTTGGGCCTAGCCCAACAACGCGTTGCGCTTATGTGTGGCCCAGGCCCGGGGGCTCCTGTCGGTGTACAAAAAGAGGGGTACACTTTTTGTACCCCTATAACTGTGCACGGGCAGTCTGAGCCGCGGATACCACCACACCAAGCAAGGCAAGGGAGGTGAGCCAGGGTAAGACCGAAGCTCAAGAGAACTAGAACGACGCCAAGGCCAAGACCACGAAGAGCAAAGGGGACGAAGCGGACTCCCCCGGCAAGATCCTTGCCGGGAGCCAGTTCTAGCAGCCCCGGCAAGACCCTTGCCGCGGCGACTCGTCCCGCGCCTACAGAGCAAATCACCCTTGAGTCCACTGCCCCCAAAGGGCAAGGATTCGGGAGACATCCACGTGGCGGCATGCAGATCTTTGTGAAGGCATTCAAGATCAGATACGCACTAAGGAGACGACAACCCTTGGCGGGATCCCAGCCGAGGAAGACCACAAGGCCCCCGGCAAGCGCCTTGCCGGGGATGACAGCAGGCGCCTCGGCAAGACCCTTGCCGGGGCCCCGGCAAGGCCCTTGCCGAGGACGCCCGCAGGGCCACCATCAGGCCCACGCCGACTAAACCTCCACCACCGCATGCATGCAGCTGCCGACCCAACCAGCTGGGCAGGCTACCGTGTGGCGGCATGCAAATCTTCGTGAAGACCCACCACTGCGCCACCTCAGCTGCCTGCCTACCTACATGGCATCGCAGGCGTCGCTAGCCAGGGCGCGTGTCGACACAAGAAGGAGCGGCGACGGACGAGACAGATCTCTCCCCCGTCCCCGATAAAGCAAGGACACCTAGGCAAGATGCATTAAATGCGCCTTGTCATGTAATGCGAGGGATAACCTCGCATCACTGTACCCTTTCCACCTCCTGTGTGCCACTGTGGCAACCCCTTTTTCTATAAAAGGAGGCCCGAGGCGACCAGGAGAAGGATTCGGCTTTTTGGAGCTCCTCACGCCCCATAGCTAGCTCAAGAGCACAGATATACAATCGACCAAAGCAGGAGTAGGTTTTACGCATCCTCGCGGCCCGAACCTAGATAAACAAACCGTGTGCTATCTGTTTGATCCGCTCTTCTCACGACCTCGCGCCCCGCTAACCACAGTAGGGATTCTTGTGATCCCATAGGTGTCGTTCCCACCGACACTACCCCTCCCCTCTCGAAACCCTAGACTGCTCATTCACTGGCGTACCAGAGCCCATTCAGTGCCAGCGGCATCCACCTCACCGGATCTGCTTCTGCGGCCGCATCTACCCTCCCACCTCCACTAGAAACAAGTAGACTGCTCATACACCACTATACCACAACCCATTCAGTGCCGACCTTGTCCACAGTGCCAGATCTGCTTCGCCGGTACTCTTGTCAACCGCAGCGCATCTACAGCGCCTCATTCCTACTCCCCACCGGAGACGCTTCGTCCACACCCCTAGAGCTGCCCCACCGACGGCCCCGTCGACGGCCTCTGATCCTCTTCGCCGACACCTTCCTCAACCCTACCGGAGCCGCTTCACTGACACCGTTGTCAACCCTACCTGAGTAGCTTTGCCTATACCATTCTCAACCCTACCGGGGCCGCTTTGCCAACTCACAAGTGCACGGCCTCAGATCCGCTTCATCGCACCCTCATCCAACCTACCGGAGCAGCTCCTAACGCCTCGTCCACGGCCGCAGATCCGCATCGTCGACACCATCCTTAACCCAACCACCGGAGTAGCTTCACCGACGCCCTCCTCCACGACCACAAATCCGCTTCGCCCACACCGTAGTCCACCCTACCGGAGCCTCTCCACAAACACCCTACTCGACGGTTCTAGATCTCCTTACCGGACCCCGACAGCCAGCGTAGCTTCATCACCCTTGACGTTTCTAACCTGATTCCTACCATCTGGCAAGATGTCGAGCACCTGCCATGGCCTAGGTACTTGTTACCTTTAAACCCGTCCAGCATCACCTGCCCGATGTACTTCAAATATACTAACAGGTCGCTGTTACCTATTATGCAGCTGGCAAAAACTACAAGGATGATGTTTCTTCTGGATCTAACATCTTGGCCAACCAAGATCCTGGACTAAGGCATTGCTATGATCTTGTAAGTGTATCTCTCTCGTATTGTTGTGTGCCTGCCAGCGTGCTTTGCTAGGATTTTCGACCAGTAATCCCTTTGTGCGGACAATGATTTCTACTATTGGCTGCTAAATTAGATATGTAGATGGCATACATGATACTACCACGTACCTCTGTTCCTAAATATAAGTCTTTCTAGAGATTTGTAACATCCCAAAATTCTAAATTTTGGAATTCTATATTAATTAAGTAATAATGATTGCTTGTGTGATTTGTTGTGTGAAATTGAGTGGAATTTGAAACTTTTTGAAAGTTGAATGAGAGGGAATGAAATGAATTTCCCAAACTTTCACCTTGCATTTATGATCCCCATGAATTCAAATCCATTTCATCACAAAACCCTAGAGTGAAGATGATATGACTTCTTCCGTTAAATTAAATGAAAAGGGTTTTGAAACACTTGAATTCATTTGGAAATATTCAAATTCAGAAACTTTATGCAACTGAATGAGTTTCATGAGAGAAGATAAAATGACTTCTTCATATGCTAAGAAAGAGAGTTGGAAGTTTCAAAGAATCAAATTTAAAGTCCTTTTGTAGTTACTTTGAAACCCACTTTCAATTTGGAGTTATTTGGTTTTATTCAAATTAATTTTCCCCAAAAATAAAATATGTGGAAAATAGGGTAAAATGATTCCCTACAGTTGAAAAATGGAGAGAAATGAGTTCGAAATCATTTTCGTATTTTAAAATATTTTTATTTTGTTTTTAAATAAACTAGTAGCACTGTTTGCTTTATTTAATTTTTTGTGGAAGTAATTTGCCACTGAAAAAACATTCATGTTTTAGAAAATATTTTTCAAAAAAATTTGGTATATAATATGCCTACATATTGTTTTTTATTTGTTCTTTATTTCTTTTGTGGTCTGTTAAGAAAAAAATTTCCGCCGAACTGGCCTGGCCCAACTAGCCAACCAGGCCGCGGCCCAGCCCAGCGCTCTACGTCGTCCCCGACCTGTCGTAGGTCTCCACCGGCTGCACGACGCCGCCGCCGCTGCCGTGGCCGAGCCGGACACCCCGCACCGCCTTGCCCCTTCCCCAAGCTACCCTCACCCCTCCTCCTTTAGATACCGAAGCCCCGACCTCTCTTCTTTACCCCAAACCAAGCCGAAGCACCACCGCCGCATCTCGCCGAACTCCGCCGCTGCCGACGAGATCCCGCAGCCGCCGCCCGCCTCGATCAGTCGTCGTCGACCCTCGTCGACACCACCATCGTCATAGCCACGTCGTGCCGCCCCTCCCCGTATACTCCGCCATCGCCAGCCGCCGCGGCCATCTTCTCTGGCGATGTCGATGCCCACCGCCGCGGTAAGCCCCAGCTCCTCTCCTATCCATTAGATCTAGGATCGACAGTCTAGATTAGATCGATTTTTTTCTTTCTTCTTTTCGAATCGGTATCCATTAGTTAGCGAACGTTCATCGCTTAGGGCTCTGTAGCAAACGTTTTCGTCTAATAAGTTTCTGTAGTGGACGTTCGTCCGTTAGTATTTCTATCACGTAGCCAGGGACCCAGTTGCTAATAAGTTTTCTTACAATTTAGCCCATGATTTTCAAACTAGCACAACTTTTAAACCTTTTATCCAAATTCAACGAGACCAACGCCAAATTCTTCATCATGGTCCCCTCTATCCAGAGAACTTATAAAATAAAATTTTTGAAACTTTAAAATTTCAATTAGATCATATTCAAATTTAAACTTGTTTTGGCTATAACTTGAGATTTATAACTCCGATTTAATTGATTCTTTTTGCAAATCGAAGCTCTCGACATATACTTTCTGTTAAGATAAAAATCACATAATTTTGCTACTGTTAAAATATGTTTCTGTCTAGAAGCTTTATATGATGGTTTTGAAGTTTTCCGAAATATTTTTTGCGTTCTCTTGGATCTTTGAGTGATTGCTTATGTGTGGTTATAATTGCTTGCTCACGATAGATTGATCGGAGTGTGATGAGTAGAACTACTAGAATTTATGAGTGCGAAGAATCTTCGTCAACAGTACAAGGCAAGTTCACACTTTGATCATACTCTTCCTATACCCAGTTTTACTTGCATTAGATACACCCCTCAAGATTTGCATGTGTAGGATTTGGGTACATGTAGTTTTGCTGTGTAGTTCATGAGGTAGGAACGTATGATCCTTGAAACACCCCCGGAATATACGTTATGCTAATAAATTGCTTAGCCATGTTCGTAGACGGGGACTGGTATGTGATATTCATGCAAGTTATGAGAGAAATAATAATTAAGGGTAACTTAAGGTGGCAACATCAACACACATCTGGCTGGAATGGTTGGGGCACCCTGGAGAAACCAGTGGCTTTCCCGAGCACCTGGAGAAACCAGTGCTTGCCCAAGGGGATCTCAGAGTACCCATGGGATTACCCTATGGAATGCCACCCAGGCTCAAAGGGATCATACGATATTTCATGCCTAGAAACTTCCATGTGCAGCCACAAGCCATTATGGGCTCTGGCATAGTTGAGTAAGTTGTGGGAAACCTTTCCATGGCAGGCTAGCAGATGTAGGGGAATTGTAGGTGTACCGACCTATCTATCGGTTAAGGGGACCTCTTCGGAAAGACTATGTCTCGATCATCCAGTTCTCAAACATTAGGCAGTGCGAGGAATTCAACGTTGGAGATCCAGTCTTGTGGGGAAAAGTGTGCAAACCTTTGCAGAGTGTACAAACTAATCATGATTAGTAGTGTCCCCTGTTAAGCACAACTTTCAGTATCTGGAAGTGAATTATTGGTTGATCTCATCACTCTATTTAATTACTGAATTGGATTATTATTTATATTTGGTGATTTTGGGATTGAGTTGGAGGAACCTTCTCAATATGGGTAATTTAACTTAGTAGTAAATAAAATTTATTCCTTTGTTGTAGGGAAAAATTAGCTTTATGCAAAATTAAACTTAGAGCCTCCACCAGCCAAATATGCATGTAGAGATAGACATTGTCATTATTATTCTATGGTGTGAAATTGCCAGTACATTCAATGTACTGACCTACATGGCTGCAACGTCTCATGTTGCAGGAGTTTTATGACGAGTAAGTGATACGATAGGGTTACGATGTCTACACTCAACTTTGTCGTTGGTCTTGTTGGGAATCCACAACTTTGTTGTTACTTCCGCTATATGGATTCAGGTAATAGTATTTACATTACTTTTTACATGTGATTGCACTCTGTTATAATTCCTCTAGTACTATGTGTGTCAGCATACCGATCTAGGGATGAAACTTAAGCACAAAGACTTGATCCATTTGGGTCAGGTCACTACAATATTCCACAATAGGCTACATACGGAGCAAAATGAGTGAATCTACACTCAAAAATGCATCTATATACATCTGTATGCCGTCCATATTGGAATCTCTACAAAGACATATATTTAGGAATAGAGGTAGTACATTACACAAAATCGTATGTGGCATGTAGGAATTCCAGTGCACTACATTAGGCTCCCTTAGAATGCCTGCTAGTCCAGCACACAGAGTCATGGCTAGTTTATGCTACGCACACAATCATTAATTGGTGGTTTAAATATGTGCAAGGGATATGCAATCTATTACCATGTAGAGATGTCTGAAATTAGCTGTGTCAACTTGCAGATAGGGTTACACAATGAAAAAGTACAAGATGTATGTGGCAATTTCATGGAACATCGCAAAAGAGGAGAGGTGGCGGTGAGCCTATACAGTGTGCTATGGTAGGTCACTCCTCCATTGCAATCATCGTGACATGGTATTTGTATGTCAGTTCTATTGGCCAAGTTTCTTAGGGACAGTTAATACGAGTTTTCCTAAGAAAATAAGCACCTGTGAATATAAGGTCCAGGTAATAAGCCAACCAGTTCTTTTCATTGCCTTCCTTTTCATCTTATCTTTGGTATGATCAGTGAAAAGTCTAGATTGCATTATATTTTGTCATTTTGCTGCCCATGTGAAAATTAATCTTACTTGCAAACATCATAAATTGAACCCAGTGCAGTAATTAATATGATGGGAAAACATACCATCACTATTTGTTCAAATGCAAATACGAAGATACCATCTACTTGGCACAATCTACTTTGGTCAATGTCTTCCATAGAGACCCCATTGCCTAATTTAAACGAAGAATGCATGACCCACATTTAAATGAAGAACAATTATTTATTGAAATTCGATGGTCCAAGTGGCTGGTTATTATCATATAGCAGCACCACCTGAAAGCATCATATAGCAGCAGCAGCTCACAGCAACTCGTCATACAGCAGCAGCTGTGTGCAATTCATCATATACCAGCAACAGCTCATAGTAATTCATCATATAGCAGCAGCAGCAGGTCATCGCAATTCATCATATAGCACTAGCAGGAGCAACTTATAGCAACTCATCATATAGCAGCAACAGCTCATAGCAATTCATCATATAGTAGCAACAGCTCATAGCAATTCAACATATAGCAGCAACAGGAGCAGCTCATAGCAATGCATCATATAGCAGCAGCAGAAGCAGTTCATAGCAATTCATCGTATAGTGGATCAGAATGAAAATTTGCCAAAAAATCAAAGGAGATCCTCACCTTGTTGGATGAGCTCATCCTTCAATAGCACCTCAAGGCCACGGCCTGGGAGGAGGGGAGGGGGAATAAGGTGCCTTTTGCCGCAGTGTGGCATCAGCCGTAGTTGTGCGGCGCCCGCCGGAGTAGTCCGTTGGAGGTACCACAATGGAGCAGCTGCTGGAGACCATGAGAATGAGGGGTGGCACCAGAGGGAGGAGCAGCCAAGGATATTTGGACCTACCAGCCGGCCATGTAGCCTAGCTGGACAGACCATCGTCGAGGACCAGGCCAGATGGTACCAGTGGTGATGGCTTGCTGGAGGAACCCTAGCGCTGCAGGTAGGGGATCGAGGTAGAGGGAAAGGGGAGAGGAGATGCAAGCGGGCAAGGCAATTGCATTTTGAGTGTAACTAGCTAGATGCCCGTGCGTTGCACGGAACATCAAGATGCATTTGTATGAATAGTTTATCTTGTGAGAGATTAGCAAGATGCCCATGCATTGCACGGAACATCAAGATGTGTTTATATGAGTAGTTTAACTTGTGAGAGAAAAGGATGAATGAGGGAAGGCCTTATTTGCAAATGTGGAGAGAGGTGTGGGTATCTTTTTGCAAAATTGCCAAAGTATCCTTCCTATCCGTCAGATATAAATCGGATGGCCTATATTGCAGGATGGTAGGCACACCATCATCACCAACTCTATTTTTTATAAGAGTGGAGATAGACTGTGGGATCGAAAGTATGTCTAGAGGGGGGGTGATTAGACTACTTGACCAAATAGAAACTTAACCTTTTCCCAATTTTAGTTCTTGGCAGATTTTAGCTATTTTAGGACAAGTCAAACAATCATCACACAATTCAAGCAAGCATGCAAAGAGTATATTGGCAGCGGAAAGTAAAGCATGCAACTTCCAAGAATGTAAAGGGAAGGGTTTGGAGATTTCAAACGCTATTGGAGACACGGATGTTTTTCCCGTGGTTCGGATTGGTGGTGCTATCCTACATCCACGTTGATGGAGACTTCAACCCACGAAGGGTAACGGTTGCGCGAGTCCACACAGGGCTCCACCCAAGGGCAACGGTTGTGCGAGTCCACGAAGGGCTCCACCCACGAAGGGTCCACGAAGAAGCAACCACCCACAAGGGTCCACGAAGAAGCAACCTTGTCTATCCCACCATGGCCATCGCCCACGAAGGACTTGCCTCACTAGCGGTAGATCTTCACGAAGTAGGCGATCTCCTTGCCCTTACAAACTCCTTGGTTCAACTCCACAATCTTGTCGGAGGCTCCCAAGTGACACCTAGCCAATCTAGGAGACACCACTCTCCAAGAAGTAACAAATGGTGTGTAGGTAATGAACTCCTTGCTCTTGTGCTTCAAATGATAGTCTCCCCAACACTCAACTCTCTCTCATAGGATTTGGATTTGGTGGAAAGAAGATTTGAGTGGAAAGCAACTTGGGAAGGCTAGAGATCAAGATTCATATGGTAGGAATGGAATATCTTGGTCTCAACACATGAGTAGGTGGTTCTCTCTCAGAACAAATGAGTTGGAATGATGTGTGTGTTCTGATGGTTCTCTCACATAATGAGAAAGAGGTGGAGGGGTATATATAGCCTCCACACAAAATCCAACCGTTACACAGTTTTCCAATCTCGGTGGGACCGAATCATGAAACTCGGTCTGACCGAAATAGTAAACCTAGTGACTGTTAGGAATTTCGGTGGGACTGACATGCAACTCGGTAGAACCGATTCGGTTAGGGTTTGGGCATAACGTAATCTCGGTGAGACCGATTACACAAACTCGGTGAGACCGAGTTTGGTAATTAGCTAACCAGAGAGTTGGTCAGGCAAACTCGGTGGGACCGATTTGCTCTTTCGGTGGGACCGAGTGGAACTCGGTGAGACCGAAAAGTTACAAAGGGGAAACACTGAGTTTACATTGCAATCTCGGTGGGACCGATTCGCTCTTTCGGTGGGACCGAAAAGTTACGAAAGGGAAACAGAGAGTTTGCAACCCCATCTCGGTGAGACCGAGATCCTTATCGGTAGAACCGAATTGCTAGGGTTTGGCAGTGGCTAATGACAAGTGAAACTCGGTGGCGCCGGATAGGAAGAATCGGTAGGACCGAGTTTGGCTTAGAGTTTAGGTCATATGTGGATATGGGAAAGTAGTTGAGGGTTTTGGAGCATATCACTAAGCACATGAAGCAAGAGGCACATTAAGCAACACCTCATCCCTCCTTGATAGTATTGGCTTTTCCTATGGACTTAATGTGATCTTGGATCACTAAAATATAAAATGAAGAGTCTTGAGCTTTTGAGCTTGAGCCAATCCATTGTCCTTAGCATTTTGAGGGTTCCACTTTCATATCCATGCCATGCCAATCATTGAGCTTTCCTGAAATAATCATCTTGGAATAGCATTAGCTCAATGAGCTATATGTTGTTATGAATTACCAAAACCACCTAGGGATAGTTGCACTTTCATAGACATATAGGCAGACAACAGAGTCATTTCACTATTCCCCTTCCCTTCAATTTTTAGTGAGCTTCTACCCGAAACACCCCCCTCCAAAGCGAAATAAGTTAAGCCCAAGCTCATAACTCAAAAATGACTTCTTTACATATTTTATGGCTTATTTTGACAGTAAGTTTTGAAAAGGCAGAATAGAACTGGCCCTTAACCTGTAATTCAATTGTGCGTGCAATGATGAATCACTCCTACCTGCTATAGTGCACATTTAGGCATCATCATACATGGCATAACCTAATACATGTGCATTCCATTGTAGACTCTGGAATATGCAATGTTTATGTTAGTTCATACGTTCCACATGACGTTTAAATGCCCCTTAAATCTGGTTTGTCAAGTGATGGTCTTTAAGCCTCCTTCTTTGCTTCTTTTCTTGATATGTAAGATTTGTTCACACATCTGTTCAATTGCTTGTTTGCATCAGCCAGCTATACTAGGACTGTTTGCTTTGATTACTTGCTATTCTTGACCTAACACTCCAACAGAGCTTGTCAATGATTTAAACACTAAGGGCTACTATAGTGGGGGCTTGTCTAACTCATATGTGACATAAAGGTTTGGTAGTACACTAAAGTAGGCTCTCCAAGAGTACCTGGAGATCTAGTTCGAAGGTATGCCTAGTTTTTACATAGTGCACACATAGTAAACGCTCATTTCATTGTGTGCAAGTGCAAGAGATGTGGCATATTTCATTATGTGGTGTTGTTTGTTATTATCTCATCCTTTTGTGTTGATCACAGACTGGAAAGTACGCATATTTATCTTCCCAGGAGACGAGTAACTAGTTTGTGTCACGTTGCAGAGGGGGTGCAATGAAGATAAGATTGAGGACTTCCAAGTACAAGATGTTAGGAAGGAGCCTTGCAAGAGAAGTAGGAGAAGCGTTGAGCCTGTTCAACCAGTTAAGGTAAGTCACTGTATCCAACTCAATAGTTCAATTCCTTGTTTGTTTTTGGCATAGTTAATTTGCTATTTTCAATTACTTTATTTGTCCTAAGTTAATGAGATGCCCAAAAAATGATGCCTGATGTTGGGTACTTGTATAACTATTAGTTGACATAATTAAAGGCCATACCATGTAATTACTCTAGCGAAGTGTGCCTGAAGCTTTGAAGTCTATTAACCAACTATTACTGCATGAGGCTCACAATCTAGTTTATACTAGGCTAATGATTGAATAGCTTTGCTTGCTGTAGTAGGTTTGTATGAATCCCTCTGCTATTCATTATGCTCCCTAAGACTTTAATTGAGATACAGAATGGCCAACTGCTTGCTTACTTATATGCAAGGTGATGTCTAAATTTGTAACTTGTCTGTGTTTTGGATTTGGCCCCAACATCATGCTCCTCTGGTGAGTTAAGAGAAATTTTTGTGTGCAAGTTGCACAGACTACCATTTTTATAATTATTAAAATATCACCTGCTTATGCTTCATGACGTGTAACATTATTGTTCGTCCTGTTTTGTCATGTACAAAATAGTCTGTCTTGCTCGCTTCACTGTTGTAACTATATTTTTGCCCTAGTCATGATGTTCTCGAGCATCAACTAGAGGTGGCAAGACAACGTGTACATGATTCTCAATGTACAATTAACAAGTTGAGACTGGACATGCAGATATTAGATGCAGGAGTCAAAAATGAAACAAGACACAAAGGTAACCATGAAGGAATTGGAGATTTTGCAGACTAAAATTTCTGAAGAGATTACAGTTCAAATGGTAAGTTTTGTTGATGTGTGTCCATGATGGATGAGCTTTATTTGTCCACTGTATGTAATTTGCTGTTTGTGTACGCTTTATTATCACTGGTGCCAAACTATAATGCCTAGTGGGTATATTCGGCTATAATTTATTTATTGTATAGTGTAGGATTATTATAAGTTTCTATGCCCTAGTCTTCTTATTGTATAAAATATGTTTTTAGAGGCGATAGTATAGAGTAGGATAATTGTTGAATATGCTATATCGTTGAAACGGGGTCCAACACGCCCAAATATTTCCTGGACGCCATACAAAAGAACAAACATGCGTAGTCAAAGCGGGCCTTAATTGGGCTGGTCAAAATAATATTAAGTGGATCCCAAATGATGTGGCTGTCAGGACCCCGATTCCAAGTCACATCGATCTAGCCGGTAACACCTCATATCACATTGCGGCCTCACGCATGGTATCCCCACGGGTGTCGCCTTACCATGGCCCGGGACCGTTTGCACCTTTTGGCTCACATATATGATAGTGTCGCTAGCCTCCATACGACAGAGAACCCGGGCCAACATGGCTAGTCGTGAACCCAAAGCGCTACAGACCTATGGAGACAGGCATACATGAATCACATCGAGCATGTCGGTCAACAGCGTGTGAATCCGGGCTGTAGCACTAGGCTAACAGGACTCCGGGGAACCCGGGCTGTAGCAGGCTAGGCAGGACTCTGGAAGTCACCGCGTGACATTTCCCCAAAGGGACAGACATGGGAACGAAGTGAAACACATGCCGGCCAGTCAAGTGTCCTGAGCAGTAGTGCTGGGCTAGCAGGACTCCGGTGAACCGGGATGTAGCGGACTACTATGGCTCAATGAGCAGTAGACTACATTTCCCCATAAGAGAGGCTGCCAAGGATAAACAACTAGATTGTCAGATCCCACACATACCAAGCATTTCAATCATACACACAATATGCTCGATATCTGCAAATACAACATGGCATCACAACAAAACTCTACAACTCAAGTACTTTATTTAAAGGCTCCAGAGAGCCATACATAACATGTTCATACAGGTATGGGTCACATGACCCGACACTCAAGTCATACAAGCATACAAGCACATGCGGAAGCAAATAGTCGGAGTACAGACACTAAAAAGAAAGAAGGCTTGTCGAAGCCTGTCTATCTACATAGGGCCCTCCATGGCTAGGATCACCACCTGGCCAAAGGGACAGACATGGGAACGAAGTGAAACACATGCCGGCCAGTCAAGTGTCCTGAGCAGTAGTGCTGGGCTAGCAGGACTCCGGTGAACCGGGATGTAGCGGACTACTATGGCTCAATGAGCAGTAGACTACATTTCCCCATAAGAGAGGCTGCCAAGGATAAACAACTAGATTGTCAGATCCCACACATACCAAGCATTTCAATCATACACACAATATGCTCGATATCTGCAAATACAACATGGCATCACAACAAAACTCTACAACTCAAGTACTTTATTTAAAGGCTCCAGAGAGCCATACATAACATGTTCATACAGGTATGGGTCACATGACCCGACACTCAAGTCATACAAGCATACAAGCACATGCGGAAGCAAATAGTCGGAGTACAGACACTAAAAAGAAAGAAGGCTTGTCGAAGCCTGTCTATCTACATAGGGCCCTCCATGGCTAGGATCACCACCTGGGTGGCATGTTACTCATCGACGTCGAGGTCTACATAAAACCCATCGGAGGGGGCAGTGTTGTCCTCTGAAAACAGTAATTAAAGCAACATGAGTACAAAGGTACTCAGCAAGTCTTACAACACAACCTACTATACATGCTCATTCTCAAGAAGGTGGTGGAGTTATTGCAGCAAGCCATCTTTGACTCTTGGCTAAGCTATCCTACGAGACACCACTAGTAAAATAGTTTTCGCACACGAGTCCACTAATCACCAACACAATACTCCACCGGGGATCCTCCCTCGTCATCCTACGAGTGGGCCGTCCTCGGTACTCACAGTTATCTTGAGTCTTTTAGTAGTAACCATTAACTTGTCTATGAACTGTATAGGCAACCAAGTAGTCCTTCACCGCGGACGCGGCTATTCGAATAGATGATGTTAACCCTGCAGGGGTGTACTTCTTCATACACGCTCTCACCACTTACCGTCGTTTACACGACATGTACTCGGCAACCTTCAAGCGGAAGCCCAACGAGGGTGTCGGCCACGGCCTACCTAAATACTCAAGTCTCTAGTCCAGGTTTATCGCCTATCCAGGTTCCATGCGCAGGGAGTCCGGCCGAGGTTTCCACATACGGCCCCAAACGATGTGAATAGGGTTCCTGAGACACTAAATGGGTGACTCGGTACACTGTGCCACGGTGTATCTACCGCATCATAGCCCACCCCTTGGGTCAGCGCTACGCGCGGCCGCCAACACATAACCTACAAACACCAGAAACTAGTTGCAACTCCTGGACAGAGTACTAGGGTGATTAAGAAGCCGAGAGGGTCCATTGGTTTCGGGCCCAATGTATGGTAGTAGCTGATTCTTAAATCACACATACAGATCTCAGTTCTTAGGGACGGCCTCAATGAAACAACCCACCATGTACTCCTACATGGCCTCTCATCGATACCTTTACCAAATCATGTTCAACACATCCCTCACATTACCGACATAATCATTTCACTCTAGCCCATCACCCAGATGAACCAGACCTGACACAACTCTAAGCATAGCAGGCATAGCAAGGTAGGAAACACATACATGGCTCAATCAACTCCTACACATGCTAGTGGATTTCATCTAGTTACTGTGGCAATGACAGGTCATGCAGAGGATAAGGGTTCAACTACCGCAACACACAGCAGTTTGAAATGTTGTTGTCTTAATGCAGTAAGTGAGAGCAGAAGCGAGAACATGGGATTGGATCGATATGATCAATGGGGCTGCTTGCCTGATGGAGTAGTAGTAGGGTACTGCCTTCAGTTGGATACTCGGAGATATCCTCGGAGGCAGAACCTACCACGAAAGACACCATAGAATATAATCAACACATGGCAATATGCAACAATATGATGCATGCTATGACATGGAAATATGAGGTGTCCTGCCTAATGCAATGTGAAACAAGTTGAAATGGGTCCATTTCAATCAAAGACTCAAATGGAAGCTTAAGTTCTAATGCATTATAAGTGTATTAGTTTGTTTCGCCTAAACAACAAGGTTAAAGTGTTTTGTCATGCATGGAACCATTACAGATGGAAAGATTGAATTTTTCTGATCATTTTTCATATATAACTTGTTTGATTTGGAGCTATGGTTGATTTTCTATGATTTTTAGAAGTTTTGGATATTTTCTAGAATTTCCTGTAAAAGAATAAATCCAGTAAATGCTTTATTACGTCAGCAGTGCATCAGCGTGACGTCAGCAGTCAACTGGGACGGTCCAGGTCAAACCTGACCAGTCGTTCCCGCGTGTCAGTGTCATAGTCTAACTAATTTTTAGTTAGCCCTAATCCTAACTTAATTAGCAGGCGGGTCCCATCTGTGATAGACTAGGGGGTCAAACTGGGTCCACCCGGGTTAACTCAGTCAGCGGGGGTCAAACCCCTGGTCAGCAGGGTCAATCCCGCCGGTGTTAAGTCGCCGGCGAGGCCGAGATGGCGGAGAGCGTCGGAAACGCTGCTCCGGCAACGGTTCAATGCGCGGGTGGGTGCTACGGATAGCTGGTGATGTGGCGCATCCAACGGTGGCGTTGGTTGGTGCTGGGGTGGCCGGAAACGACGACGGCGTCAAGCCGGGCGGTGGATGGAGCTCGGCCATAGGTGGTTTTGCTGCTGCAGCGAGCTAGCGGGGAAACAGACGCACTAGCGAGGCACTACGAGGTGCGGTGAGTGCGTTAGGCACCCGCGCCTGACCAAATGATCACCGGGGTGACGCCGGCGACGAGTTTGGCGGCGGCGCGTGCGGGTGAGCTACGTGCAGTCGCTACACGGCTCGAGAGAGGGAACGGAGAGGGTGGGGAGGTAGTTAGGCTCACGGCGGTTGCGACAGAGATGACGGCGAGGTCGGGGATGGCCTGCTGTGACGGTGACGGCGAAGGGGGTCTCCGGCGGTGGCGGAGTTGGGCGAGGTCGATGCGGTGGCTTCGGGGCACGCGAGCACTCGGGGCTCGGCCTGCTCGACGGAGAAGAGGGTGGCGGAGCTCGTGGACATGGTAGGGCGGCGCAGAGACGACGGTGGCTACGGCTACGGTGGCGGGACGGCAGCGGCTGCTTCAGCCATGGCGGAGGGGAACGAGGGAGAGAGGTAGGGTGAGGGTGTGAGGTGTCCAGGGGGTCGGGGGCGCGACGTGGAGGTCGTACAGCCCGTCCAGCAGCGAAGCGGTAAGCAGGAGGTGGCGCACGGCGATGCTCGCGCATCGGGCACACGCCCATCCTCCTGGCAAAGGAGGAAGATGACAGGGGAGGAGAGCAGGTGGGCTGGGCTGGCCACTTGGGCCGCTAGGTGGCTGCACAGGTGAGGTACGCCCAGGTAATTTCTAACCCTTTCTTTTTCTGTTTTTATTTATTTTCTAATATTTCTGTAACTTTAGGGCTTTATTAAAAATGCCAGGCATTTCCAAAAATCATAAAATTAATCATGGCTACTGCTTAGAATATATCCAACAGTAAACATTTTAGTTTATGATTATTTGGGCATTCAAAATATTTTATAGCATTTAAATGCCCAAATGAAAATACTATATGAATTAATCCAATGACCTTAAGGTGTCCTAGGAAAATTTTCACCAATTTTGTCAAAGGTTTTAACCCAAAACAAAAAGGGTGGACTTTTTAGAAGGGCATTTCAGGTTCATTCAAAAAGTTTTTAGTAAACCCTAGTTGTTCCAGGGGGTGTGTTGGGGGTTCTATCATCCCCATCTCATCTTTCTGGGAAATTTAAACATGATGCAATCACTCTAATGCATGAATTAGCTAGGGTGTGACAACTCACCCCCACTAAAAAGAATCTCGTCCTGAGATTTAGGATCCGTTGGGAAGAATGTGGGGTACTCGAGTCGAAGACGATCCTCCCTTTCCCAAGTGGCTTCTTTCTCGGAATGGTGTTAGCATTGAACCTTGAGAAACTTGATGTTATGGTGTCGAGTGGTACGCTCGGCTTGATCAAGGATACGAACGGGATAGTCCCGATATGAGAGATTATCTTGTAGATCAAGCGTTTCGTGGTCCACTCCACGGATAGTATCCGCGAAGCAACGCCTCAGTTGAGAAACGTGGAAGACATCGTGAACTTTGGAAAGATGTGGAGGTAGTTCCAATTAGTAGGCAACTTCTCCTCGTTTGGCAAGAATGCGAAAGGGTCCAATTTAACGAGGAGCCAATTTGCCTTTGATACCGAAACAATGGGTTCCCTTTAACGGAGTAACTCGAAGGTAAGCCTTCTCGCCGACTTCATAAGTCATGAGCTTATGTTTACGATCATATTGGCTCTTTTGACGAGATTGGGCTATTTTCAATTTCTCACGAATAACGCGAACCTGCTCTTCTGCTTCCTGAATCATATCCGGGCCAAAGAGTTGTCTTTCCCCGGTTTCTGACTAGTTAAGAGGCGTTCGACATTTTCGTCCATAGAGAACTTCGAAAGGAGCTTTGCCCAAGCTAGCTTGATAACTATTGTTATAAGCAAACTCCACGAATGGAAGGCATTTCTCCCAATCTATTCCGAATGAGATGAAAGAAGCTCGGAGCATATCTTCCAGAATTTGATTTACTCGCTCTACTTGACCACTTGATTGGGGGTGGAAGGCGGTGCTAAAAGAGAGACGAGTTCCCATAGCATTTTGGAAACTTTCCCAAAATCGAGAGGTGAAGAGACTCCCACGGTCTGAGTTAATTTCCATTGGGACACCATGAAGAGACACTATTCGGGAGATGTATAAATCAGCTAGCTGGCTAGCGGTGATACACTCACAAACAGGTAGAAATTGGGCCACCTTGGAAGGACGGTCGATCACGACGAAGATGGCATTATTCTCTCTCTTGGTCCTGGGAAACCCAGTAATGAAATCCATACTGATTTTATCCCATTTCCACTCAGGAATAGCCAAAGGTTGAAGGGTGCCAGCAGGCCGTTGATGCTCTGCTTTAACACGACAACTGACGTCGCAACTAGCAATGTATGGAGCAATTTCTATCTTCATCCTAGTCCACCAAAACCTCTGGCGTAGGTCTTGATACATTTTAGTACTACCGGGATGAATGGTGAGAGGGGAATCATGAGCTTTCTTAAGAATCGGCCGCCTCAGGTTTCATGCTTTGGGAACCACTAAGCGGTTTCCAAAGTATACGACACCTTGATCATCAACGCAGAAACAATTCGTGAATCCTTTCTTAATGTTTCTCTTAATACGGGAGATTCTCGGATCTACCTTCTGTGCCTTGATGATCTGATCCGTAAGGGTAGGTTTCGCCACCAGGGTGGATAGGAATCCTTGAGGAACAATGTGAAGACTAAGCTTACGAAATTCCTCATGGAGAAGTGGTTGACTTTGTTGTAACATCAGGTTGTTACAATAAGATTTATGACTTAGCGCATCAGCCATGACATTGGCTTTACCCGGGGTCTAAGTTATTCCTAAGTCATAATCCGAGATCAACTCCACCCAATGTATTTGCCTGAGATTCAAATCCGGTTGGGTGAAGATATATTTTAAACTTTGGTGATCGGTGAAGATCTCGCAATGATTACCAAGAAGGTAGTGTCACCAAGTTTTAACTGCATGGACTGCAGCTGCAAGCTCTAGATCATGTGTGGGATAATTTTCCTCATGGGGGTGTAATTGCCGTGAAGCATAGGCAATTACCTGACGATCTTGCATGAGTATGCAACCTAGTCCTTGTCGCGAGGTGTCGCAATAGATAATAAAGTCCTTGGAGAAATCTGGTGGTACCAGTACGAGAGCAGATGTCAGGTGTCTTTTCAGTTCCTGAAAGCTGAACTCGCACTGTGGGGTCCACTCGAACTTTTTATCTTTCTTAAGGAGTTCAGTTAGAGGTTTAGCAACCTTGGAGAAATTCTCGACGAAGCGGCGACAATAGCTCGCTAAGCCAAGGAAGCTTCAAACTTGCTTGACCGTTTCAGGTGGAGTCCAATCAAGGACGGCTTGAACTCGCTCGGGATTGACAACAATACCCTTACCAGAGATTACATGGCCTAGGTAGGTCACTTCTGGCAACCAAAATTCACACTTGGAGAATTGGGCATAAAGGCGATGCTCTCGAAGTTTCGTTAATACCAGCCTTAGATGTTCGGCATGTTCCTCCTCATTCATGGAGTAGATGAGTATATCATCGAGGTATACTACGATGAATTTATCCAAATACTCCATGAAGACCGAGTTCATTAACCGAGAGAAGGTGGCTGGGGCATTGGTTAAACCAAAGGACATGACGGTGTACTCATATTGGCCATAACGAGTAACAAAGGCCGTTTTGGGAATGTCCGCGTTTCCGATTTTGATTTGATGGTAGCCCAACCTCAAATCCATCTTGGAAAAGACTGAGGATACAACGAGCTGATCATACAGATCGTTGATCCTGGGAAGCGGATACTTGTTCTTGATAGTGACCAAGTTGACAGGTCGGTAATCTACAACCATCCGATCCGTTCCATCCTTCTTCTTGATGAAGAGGACGGGGCAAGCCCAAGGGGAGGAACTAGGACGGATGAAACCCTTTTCAAGGACTCATCGAGTTGGTTCTTAAGCTCGGCTAGTTCTAAGGGTGCCATCTTATAGGGTCTTCTAGAAATTGGAACGGTTCCTGGAACAAGGTCTATCACAAACTCGACATCCCTGTCAGGTGGAACAACTGGCAGTTCTTCTGGAAAGACATCCGGAAAGTCTCAGACTACCGGAATATCTTCAAGGTCTGGAAGGGGGTTGGCATTTAGGGAGTAAAGCTGGCGCTTGGCCACTCGAGTTAAGACATTGACTGTCTTGCCCGATGGGTGAGTAAGTTGAACGGTTCTAGTGGCACAATCAATCTTAGCATAATGAGCTGACATCCAGTCCATACCCAAGATGATGTTTATGTCCGAGGACTTGAGAGCTATTAAAGATGCAAGGAAGACAAGTCTATCGACAAGAATTTCATTCCCATGGCTTACTCTAGAAGTTTGCCATTTGGAACCCGGAGTTTGAATTACCATGGAAGTGGGCATGTCACAGAATGTCATGTTATGCAATCGAGCATAGTTCTCAGATATGAATGAATGAGATGCTCCAGTATCAAAAAGAACAGATGCCGGATGGCAATTAACAAGGAGCGTACCAAGGACGACGTTAGGATCATCATGAGCCTCCTCAGCTGAGACATAGTTGACATGGCCATGTGCAGTGGTGGCTGGCTTGGCATAGAATGTCTTTCCCGCTGGCTTACCACGGCCAACGGACTTTCCAGACTGATTGGGGTTGTTGTTCTGGGGACACTCTCGACTGTAGTGACCCGGCTCTCCTCACTTGAAACATGTCACAACATTGGGGCGTGGAGCAGCATTAGCAGCGGGGCCACCATAGGGCTTACATGGTGCAAACTGCTGGTTGGGGCGAGGCGCCCCAAAGGATGGCCTTGGGATGAACCTGGGTGGCAGTGTCGTGCTTGGAATCCACACCCGGCGCTTCTGAGATCCAGAGCCGGATGAAGAACCAAAATCACGAGAGTGCTTGCGTGAAGCGTCATAGTCAGACTGGCCTGTCTCAGCACTGATGGCTTTATTGACCAACTTCTGAAAGGAGGTGCACTCGTGCAGACGAAGATCGCGGCGAAGCTCAGGGCTAAGTCCCTTGCAGAACCTTGCCTGCTTCTTAGCGTCGGTGGATACCTCTTCAGGAGCATATCGTGCCAGATTCCCAAATTCACGACTATATGCATCCATAGTCAGTCTTCCTTGGGTGAAATTGCAGAACTCCTCCCTCTTGCGATCTATGAGGCCTTCCGGGATGTGATGCTCACGAAATCCTCACTGAATTCAGCCCAAGTAGTGATTTGGCCGACCGGGCGCATAGCCTCAAAGTTTTCCCACCAAAGGCTAGCAGGGCCTTCGAGGTGATAGGCAGCATAGGTAACCTTATCATCTTCAGCTACGTTGGCAGAACGTAACTTGTGTGTGATGCTGCGGAGCCAGTCATCCGCGTCGAGGGGCTCGATGGAATGATTAAACTTTGGTGGGTACAACTTGATCAAGTCATTGATTGACACCAAGTTGTTTCGCTGATGACGTGCAGTGTTCTGCTCAATCCGCTCCAGCAAGCGGTTAGTCTCACGCTTGTTTCTTTCCGCCTCCAGCAAAACTTCGGCCAGAGAAGGCGGGTGAGGCAGATTTTCACCCCTAGCTGCATTGGCTTCCCCCTGCTCCGGGGCAGCAGGGTTGCTGCTGGTGTTGACCATCCTAGGAAAAAACAAGACAACGGTTTAGATAAGGATGGCACAAAGTTGGCAAGGAAGTGCAGAATATAATGGATAACATGGAATGCTAAGATGTTCATTGCACGACATGGTAATATAGAAACTGCCATATATATACCATTGGTCATACACATCGCACATAGTTTAGTACAAGCCCAGGTTAGAGTACAACTACGGTGAAAGACATTACATCTCATCGGAGGCATTCCAAGCTCCTATACATTATTTTTCTACACCCCCGTAGCGTGATACACACCAAGTCGTATCCCACGGTCATGCAGGCCTGTGGAGAATACAACTATTACAATACTAGTGAAAATACTACTAGCTCAGACGGCTCCGTAGTAATCCTCATAAAAGTCGCCACCAAAGCCTGGAAGTGGAACATGATCATCTGGGAACAGACGGTCCTGCGGAGCTTGTGGACCATAGGGGCTCGGATGTGGCCTTGGTGCCACAGGCGGTGGCAGACGGAGACCACGAGGAGGGGTGATGCCTCCTACATCACGCCACTCCATACAATCTGGCAATCCAGACCGCACAGGGTACAGGTCCCTCATGTCCATGTATCCTGCCTGCACCGCAGGTGCAAACCGAGTCAAAGTGGCCCAATGATCAGAACGAGTGTGGAAAAGCTCTATATGCAAGGCCCGATTTTCGCGGTCCTTATCCTCGAGCATCTCGGCAGTGGTGCGGAGTAGTGACTCCTCATGTGTAGAGTCATAGTACAAAGCCTGATAGTACCCCTGCGCTCCAGGAAGTGAGGCTGGCATGTAGCGGAAGTCGGTGTTCTGAAGCAAGGCAGTCCTGGCTCGAATGATAGTCATCATTGAGTAAGCTGCATCCTGCACAGACATCTCAATAGTGACCCCAAGTCCATAGGAACAGTGAAGGGGCTCAGTGGCTCCAGGATAAGAGGGATATATCCTGACAGTACAAAGGTATTGGCTCTGGTTGAAGTCTTGGAACTGCTCCTCGACGGTATATTCCGGATACCACAGACTCGACCATCACTCGAACCAACATGGCCGTGTGGCCGGGCACATCGAGGCACCGGGTCAGACGAACCACTTGGTTCTGGGAACAGGTGGCCATCTGAAAGCATAGAATAATGCAAAGGCATTAGAATTTTCTAGGGGAAATCGGACAGCATAACGGCTGTAAATGCTCAGAAAAAGATTTAAGACATCCACAACAGTTTGCAATACCACTCAACAACATCGTATCAAGGTTCTGATTCAACAGACAACATACTAAAAGTAGTATAAACTGTACTAAGGCTTGTAACAACAATCCTATAAGCTACTACGGATTAGTAACACGTGAACCTGATAGAAGGAGAGAGCCTAGTCCTTAACCCACATAGAATGACAAGAAAATGACTCAGATCAGAGGGCATAAGGTAAAGGAGTAAAAGAGCCTTACGTGTCCTCCCACAATCAATTCCCCTACATATAACTAATGCATTTCTAGACTCGACATCGACCAGTTTGGCTCAACGAACCTACAGGCAGTCCAGCTCTGATGCCAACATTGTCAGAACCCCGATTCCAAGTCACATCGATCTAGCCGGTAACACCTCATATCACATTGTGGCCTCACGCATGGTATCCCCACGGGTGTCGCCTTACCATGGCCCGGGACCGTTTGCGCCTTTTGGCTCACGTATATGATAGGGTCGCTAGCCTCCATATGACAGAGAACCCGGGCCGACATGGCTAGTCGTGAACCCAAAGCGGTACAGACCTATGGAGACAGGCATACATGAATCACATCGAGTATGTCGGTCAACAGCGTGTGAATCCGGGTTGTAGCACTGGGCTAACAGGACTTCGGGGAACCTGGGCTGTAGCAGGCTAGGCAGGACTCTGGAAGTCACCGCGTGACATTTCCCCAAAGGGACAGACATGGGAACGAAGTGAAACACATGCCGGCCAGTCAAGTGTCCTGAGCAGTAGTGCTAGGCTAGCAGAACTCCGGTGAACCGGGATGTAGCGGACTACTATGGCTCAATGAGCAGTAGACTACATTTCCCCATAAGAGAGGCTGGCAAGGATAAACAACTAGATTGTCAGATCCCACACATACCAAGCATTTCAATCATACACACAATATGCTCGATATGTGCAAATACAACATGGCATCACAACAAAACTCTACAACTCAAGTACTTTATTTAAAGGCTCCAGAGAGCCATACATAACATGTTCATACAGGTATGGGTCACATGACCCGACACTCAAGTCATACAAGCATACAAGCACATGCGGAAGCAAATAGTCGGAGTACAGACACTAGAAAGAAAGAAGGCTTGTCGAAGCCTGTCTATCTACATAGGGCCCTCCATGGCTAGGATCACCACCTGGGTGGCATGTTACTCATCGACGTCGAGGTCTACATAAAACCCATTGGAGGGGGCGGTGTTGTCCTCTGAAAACAGTAATTAAAGCAACATGAGTACAAAGGTACTCAGCAAGTCTTACAACACAACCTACTATACATGCTCATTCTCAAGAAGGTGGTGGAGTTATTGCAGCAAGCCATCTTTGACTTTTGGCTAAGCTATCCTACGAGACACCACTAGTAAAATAGTTTTCGCACATGAGTCCACTAATCACCAACACAATACTCCACCGGGGATCCTCCCTCGTCATCCTACGAGAGGGCCATCCTCGGTACTCACACTTATCTTGAGTCTTTTAGTAGTAACCATTAACTTGTCTATGAACTGTATAGGCAACCAAGTAGTCCTTTACAGCGGATGCAGCTATTCGAATAGATGATGTTAACCCTGCAGGGGTGTACTTCTTCATACACGCTCTCACCACTTACCGTCGTTTACACGACATGTACTCGGCAACCTTCAAGCGGAAGCCCAACGAGGGTGTCGGCCACAGCCTACCTAAACACTCAAGTCTCTAGTCCAGGTTTATCGCCTATCCAGGTTCCATCCGTAGGGAGTCCGGCCGAGGTTTCCACATACGGCCCCGAACGATGTGAACAGGGTTCCCGAGACACTAAATGGGTGACTCGGTACACCGTGCCATGGTGTATCTACCGCATCATAGCCCACCCCTTGGGTTAGCGCTACGCGCGGACGCCAACACATAACCTACAAACACCAGAAACTAGTTGCAACTCCTGGATAGAGTACTAGGGTGATTAAGAAGCCGAGAGGGTCCACTGGTTTCGGGCCCAATGTATGCTAGTAGCTGATTCTTAAATCACACATAAAGACCTCAGTTCTTAGGGACGGCCTCAATGAAACAACCCACCATGTACTCCTACATGGCCTCTCATTGATACCTTTACCAATCATGTTCAACACATCCCTCACATTACCGACATAATCATTTCACTCTAGCCCATCACCCAGATGAACCAGACCTGACACAACTCTAAGCATAGCAGGCATAGCAAGGTAGGAAACACATACATGGCTCAATCAACTCCTACACATGCTAGTGGGTTTCATCTAGTTACTGTGGCAATGACAGGTCATGCAGAGGATAAGGGTTCAACTACCACAAAACACAGCAGTTTGAAATGTTGTTGCCTTAATGCAGTAAGTGAGAGCAGAAGCGAGAACATGGGATTGTATCGATATGATCAATGGGGCTGCTTGCCTGATGGATTAGTAGTAGGGTACTGCCCTTCAGTTGGATACACGGAGATATCCTCGGAGGCAGAACCTACCACGAAAGACACCACAGAATATAATCAACACATGGCAATATGCAACAATATGATGCATGTTATGACATGGCAATATGAGGTGTCATGCCTAATGCAATGTGAAACAAGTTGAAAATGGGTCCATTTGAATGAAAGATTCAAATGGAAGCTTAAGTTCTTATGCATTATAAGTGTATTAGCTTGTTTCACCTAAACAGTAAGGTTAAAGTGTTTTGTCATGCATGAAACCATTACAGATGGACAGATTGAATTTTTTGATCATTTTTCATATATAACTTGTTTGATTTGGAGCTATGGTTGACTTTCTATGATATTTAGAAGTTTTGGCTATTTTCTGGAATTTCCTATAAAAGAATAAATCTAGTAAATGCTTTATTACGTCAGTAGTGCATCAGCGTGACGTCAGCAGTCAACTGGGACGGTCCAGGTCAAACCTGACCAGTGGGTCCCGCGTGTCAGTGTCATAGTCTAACTAATTTTTAGTTAGTCCTAATCCTAACTTAATTAGCATGCGGGCCCCATCTGTCATAGACCAGGGGGTCAAACTGGGCCCACCCGGGTTAACTTAGTCAGCGGGGGTCAAACCCCTGGTCAGCAGGGTCAATCCTGCCGGTGTTGAGTCGCCGGCGAGGCCGAGACGGCAGAGAGCGTCGGAAACGCTGCTTCGGCCACGGTTCGATGCGCGGGTGGGTGCTACGGATAGCTAGAGATGTGGCACATCCAATGGTGGCGTTGGTTGGTGCTGGGGTGGCTGGAAACGACGACGGCGTTGAGCCGAGTGGCGGCCGGAGCTAGGCCGTAGGTGGTTTTGCTGCTGCAGCGAGCTAGCGGGGAAATGGACGCACTAGCGAGGCGCTACGAGGTGCGGTGAGTGCGTTAGGCACCCACGCCTGACCAAATGGTCATCGGAGTTACACTGGCGACGAGTTTGGCGGCGGCCAGAGCTCGGGTGAGCTCGGACTCGTCGCTAGGGGGCACGGAGAGGCGCGTGGGTTAGTGCGTTGAGCTCCTGGGGCTGTGGTAGGGCTAGTGGATAGGGTGGCGCGGCCGGTGGGTGGCCGGAGCCTCGTCGGCGACGAGCTCCGCGGCGCCACATGTGGGTGAGCTACGTGCAGTCGCTATGGGGCTCGAGAGAGGAACGGAGATGGTGGCGAGGTAGTTAGGCTCACGGTGGTTGTGACGGAGCTGACGGTGAGGTCGGGGACGGCCTGCTGCGACGGTGACGGCGAAGGGGGTCTCCGGCGGTGGCGGAGTTGGGCGAGGTCGATGTGGTGGTTTCGGGGCACACGAGCGCTCGGGGCTCGGCCTTCTCGATGGAGAGGAGGGTGGCGGAGCTCGTGGACATGGTAGGGCGGCCCAGAGACGACGGTGTCTACAGCTCCGGCGGCGGGACGGCGGCGGCGGCTTCGGCCATGGCGGAGGGGAACGTGGGAGAGCGGCAGGGGTAGGGTGTGAGGTGTCCAGGGGGCCGGGGGCGATGTGGAGGTCGTACAGCCCGTCCAGCAGTGAAGCGGCAAGCAGGAGGTGGCACACGGTGGTGCGCGCGCGTCGGGCACGCGCCCATCCTCCTGGCAAAGGAGGAAGACGACAGGGGAGGGGAGCAGGTGGGCTGGGCCGGCCACTTGGGCCGCCAGGTGGCTGCACAGGTGACGTAAGCCTAGGTAAGTTCTAACCCTTTCTTTTTCTGTTTTCATTTATTTTCTAATATTTTCTGTAACTTTAGGGCTTTATTAAAAATGCCAGGGCATTTCCAAAAATCATAAAATTAATCATGGCTACTGCTTAGAATATATCCAACAGTAAACATTTTAGTTTATGATTATTTGAGCATTCAAAATATTTTATAGCATTTAACTGCCCAAATGCAAATACTATATGAATTAATCCAATGACCTTAAGATGTCCTAGGAAAATGTTCACCATTTTTGTCAAATGTTTTAACCCAAAACAAAAAGGGTGGACTTTTTAGAAGGGCATTTCAGGTTCATTGAAAAAGTTTTTAGTAAACCCTAGTTGTTCCAGGGGGTTCTTGGGGTTCTATCATCCCCATCTCATCTTTCTGGGAAATTTAAACATGATGCAATCACTCTAATTCATGAACTAGCTAGGGTGTGACAGTGGCCCGCCGTAACAATGGCTCTTAGCAGGCCCTTAACAGGCCAAAAGCTCGATAGGGCCGTATAAATGGAAATGGCCTGCGGGCCTCTAGCGGGCCGAAATACATATCAATTTTGACTCAGCCCTTTTTACTTTACGGGACAGTAAGAGGCTGAAAGTGTTATGGGCCAGAGGAGGCCCAATTTGCAAACTAGGCTTTTAACAAGCCGAAAGTCGGGTTGGGATGAAATGATGCCTTGCGGAACATGGGCCCCTAATGGACCTAAAGTCAAAGGCCCAACTGTTGTGCGGGCCATTAACAGGCTGAGAGACAAAATGGACTAGGAGTTGGCCCTTCTACCGAATGGGCCGAGGACAGGCCTAAAATCACAGCGGGCTAGAACTGGTCCAATTGCAGAATGGGCCGAGAAAAGGCCGAAAGAAGTTCCGGGCCTTTAACGGGCTGGAACTGATATTGGGCTGCTAACAGGCCGAAAGAAGCTCGGGCCGCAATTGGGACCAAAGACGTAGCGAGCCGTTAACGGGCTTTAACTGACGATGGGTTGGAAATTGTAAAATCTAGAATGGGCCTTTGATGGGCCGATTCTATGTAACTTGTATGTGTCGTGCTTATAAATGGGCCTGACTCAAGTAGGCCGCTAATGCGCTGGCCCGCTTATTTTTATAGGCTCGGCCTTTTAACCTGAATGGGCCACTGTTGGGCCGAGACACGTGTCGCGTATCATAGGCGCGTTCCATCCATTCTCTGGATGACAACTGTCCGAACGCCGGGCTGACACGTGGATCTGCCGACCAATGAGAATTTTACACATGGAAAATCCCCATTGGTCCACGCTATTAATGGGTTATCGCATCCAAACTGGAACCCGATAGCTTAAGGGCGACCCGTTACGATGGATGCCACGTGTCGGTTGTTGTGGAACGCAGTAATTTCAAAAAAATTCCTACGCACACGCAAGATCCATCTAGATGATGCATAGCAACGAGGGGGAAACAGTGTTGTCCACGTACCCTTGTAGACCGTAAGCGGAAGCGTTATGACAACGCGGTTGATGTAGCCGTACGATTTCACGATCCGACCGATCCTAGCACCGAAGGTACGGCACCTCCGTGATCTACGCACGTTCAGCTCGATGACGTCCCACGAACTCCAGATCCAGCTAAGTGTGTCGGCGTTCTAGGAACGGTGGTCCCCAGACTTTCCTGCCTGCGGCGTGGCTGGGCTGGCAGGTATGTGCGGCCCATCTTCATCGACAAGGCATTCAAGACCCTCGCGAGGCGGACGATGCAAGACCTCCTCAGGAGCGGCCTCGCCAGGCAGGCACGCGAGAGGCGGAGAGATCAAGGCAAGGCAAACCTCGCGAGGTCCTCGTGACGTGAGCCATGAAGATCGAGACCAAGCGGGCGCCAGCGCGCGCAGTGTCCTTGCTTCCTCTTTAGTGCCAAGGGGGCAAGCGCAGGCGCGGAGTACCGAGGCATCAAGCAAAGGTTTCCATATTGGTGCAACGAGACCAAGACCAGAAGGACGGCAGGACGTAGGTCACCATGGAGCCCAAGACGGCGTCACCACTAGAGCCTTTGGCAGGCGAAGACCACTTTTATCAGGATAAGTTGTACTAGCTGTCCCCTTTCAAATTGGCCGTTGTTGGCTCCCTTCCCGCTCTACATTTGGGGAGAGGACCAGGGCCTATATAAGTAGAACTAGCCACCACAGTAAAGAGGAGGGACCTCATCACAAATCAAGAGCGGATCCAAGATCATCTCACCCACACAGGTTCACCAACCACAAAAACACCTCGACCTTAGGACGTTGTTCTTCCCCGTGTACTGTTCATCATTCAGCCCAAGAGGCAATCCACCACCACCACACTGGAGTAGGGTATTGCACCACAATGGTGGCCCGAACCAGTATAAATCTTGTGTCTTTCTGTGTTGTGAGTTCGTCGAGTTCATCCGCGAGATCTTAGAGAGCTAGGGTGTGTATAGATAGGGAGAAAACCTTTGTGCGCACCTCAATGTTCGAACCTCAAGGGTTTTCCGGAACCCGTGATCCAACATTTGGCACGCCAGGTAGGGGTGCATCGTAGCTTCTCTTCAGTCGATCTGCGCTCCGTCGACCCCGCGCTTCGCCCACATGGCAGGCGCCTTGCCGTCTACTCGGACTGCCTATGTTGATGACGGGGCCAGGGGGCTACGAGCCCTAGCCCCAGCCCTGCGGCGGGTGCAGCGGCCGCCCAAGTTCAAGCCAGAGATGCTGCCGCGCTACGACGGCGCGGCGGACCCGTCAGCTTTCTTGCAGGCATACGAGGAGGCCATCCTCGAAGCCGGGGGTGATGACAAGGTCATGGCCAACTGGCTTCCCATGGCCCTCGCCGGAGAGCCACGCGCCTGGCTGCTCAACCTTCCCGGGTCCACAGTGGCGTCTTGGGAGGAGTCCCGCGACCTCTTCACTTCGCGCTACGCGGCACCGGCGCACCACGCGGTGGCGGCCCTGCTAGGCGGCTCACAGGCGCCGCCTTCAGAGCGCCACATCAAGCCGTTCCTCCGCCAGATCGTTGCCACTTACACGCGCTCGGGGGCTCCGCCGTGTTGGGCCCCGCCTGAGGCCGACCTCACCTTCAGCTCATAAGATCACCCCGTCACCACCACTGGCTTGGGCATGCTTCCGATGCTCTGCACGCCCACCATCTGCAACGTGGCCATCACCAAGACCGTCATCGACGACAGCGCTGGCCTCAACTTGCTCTCCATGGAGGCCTTCAACCTTTTTCGCGTGCCGCTGGAGGGACTCAGCCTCACCAAGCATTTCTCAGGAGTTGGTGGTGGCGCTGCCCGCTCACTGGGTAGATCCGCCTTCAAGTCACCTTTGGCACGCGCGACCACTACCGGACTGAGCTGGTCAACTTCGACATCGCCCGCATCGGCCTCCCATACAACGCCATCCTCGGGTACCCAGCTCTGGCCCAATTCATGGCGGCGACTCATCCAGCCTACAACCTCTTGAAAATGCCAGGAAGCAAAGGTGTCCTAACCATCAAGGGGGACACCAAGGAGGCCGTGACGGTGCTCAAACTTGCCTTCAACACCGCTGCGGCGTCGCAGCCCATCGGCACCGGTGCCCCGAGGCCAAGGAGGCCGTGCCAACTAAGAAGAAGCAGTTGTTCACCCAAGACAAGGCAGAGACAAAGCAGGTGCCGGTCGACGAGGATGGGTCCTCAGGAGCCACCTTAACCATAGGTGCCGGCCTCAACCCCAGCCAAGAGGAAGCATTGGTGAAGTTCTTGCGCGCGAAGAAGGACATATTCGCATGGGAGCCTAATCAGCTGGTGGGGGTGCCGAGAGAGGTGATTCAGCACCCCTTAAGGGTGTGCCCCAATGTGCGCCCTGTGAAGCAGCGAGGAAGGCGGCAGTCCACGGAGAAGCAGGCCTTCATCGTCCAAGAGACCCGCAAGTTGGAGGCGGCGGGTGCCGTTCGTGAGGTTAGGTACCCCGAATGGCTGGCGAACCCAGTTGTGGCGCCGAAGAAAGGCGGGAAGGAGCGAATGTGTCGACTTCACCAACCTCAACAAGGCGTTCCCTCAAGATCCGTTCCCTCTCCTGCGCATCGACTAGATCGTCGACTCCACCGCTAAGTGCGACTTACTGTGCTTCCTGGATGCGTTCTCAGGGTATCACCAAATCAAGATGGCGGTGGAAGATGTAGAGAAGACAGCCTTCCTGACCCCGTGTGGGGTGTACTGCTACACCTGCATGCCCTTCGGACTGCGCAACATGGGTGCGACCTTTCAGCGGCTGATGCACATCGCTTTAGGGAGGCAGCTCGGGAAGATCACAGAGGCCTACGTCGACGACATTGTGGTGAAGTCTCAGGAGGCGAGAACCTTGATCCAAGACCTAGAGGAGACCTTCGAAAGCCTGCGCCAGGTGAACTTGTGGCTTAACCCAGAAAAGTGTGTGTTCGGTGTCCCTTCTGGCAAGCTGCTAGGATTCCTTGTGTCACACAGAGGGATCGAGGCGAACCCGGAGAAGATCAAGGCCATTGAGGGCATGAACCCGCCGCAGACCCTCAAGGAAATGCAGAAGCTAGCTGGTCGGGTGACTGCATTGGGGCGCTTCATCGCCAAGCTGGGATAGCGCGCCTTACCCTTTTTCAAGCTGATGAAGAAGAAGCGCCCGTTCGATTGGACTCCGGAGGCCGACCGAGCCTTCCAAGACCTCAAGAGATACCTGAACAGCCCACCGGTGTTGGTAGCTCCACGGCCTCTCAAGCCTCTAGTACTTTATCTTGCCGCCACCCCATACTCCGCCAGTGCTGCGCTAGTGGCTATTTGGGAGGAGCACCAGGCAAAGAGTGTGCCGCTCCAAGCTATGTTGCCAGCTGAGATGATGCAAGATCAGGAAGGTGCAGCAAGAGCCATAGCGGCAGCAACAGAAGACCAAGCTTGGCAGGATGACACCATGAGATTCCCTTAAGCGACCAGGCGCCAGGGGTCCCACCACCTCAAGAGGCACCCCAGCTTGCACAAGACACAAGCCTCACCAACATGTCGGTCCTCGTCGAGCACCTAGTGTACTTTGTCAGCACGGTGTTGCGGGACGTGATGGCACGCTATCCCATGCCTCAGAAGCTCCTGCTCGCACTCCTGGTGGCCTCGCACAAGTTGCGGCACTACTTCCAGGGCCACCCCATCAAGTCGTCTCGGCCTACCCGTTGGAGAGGGTTCTCAGGAGCCCCAACTCTGCTGGAAGGGACACCGAGTCGAACATTGAGCTGCAGGCATTCGATTTGGAGTTCAGCACCACCAGGGTCATCAAGGGAGCCGCACTCACTGACTTCGTGGCAGAATGGACGGATGCCCCGACGCTGGAAGCAGGGGAGGACCGATCCACCTCACCAGGAAGTGAGGCGCCAGACGGATGGATCATGTATTTCGATGGTGCCTTCGCGCACCAGGGCGTGGGGGCTGGAGCAGTACTCATCTCACCCACGCAGAACAAGCTCTACTACGCTGTGCAGCTCTGCTTTCAGCAGGGCGAGAAGGTCTCCAACAACATCGAAGAATACGAAGGCCTCATAGCTAGCCTGAAGGCTGCAGCAGCTCTAGGTGTGAAGTGCCTCACCGTTAGGGGCGACCCACAGCTCCTCATCAACTTCTCCAACAAAGTGTACAAGCCAAAGGACGAGAACATGGAGGCGTACCTCGCGGAAGTACGTAAGATGGAAAAGCAGTTCCTAGGCCTGGAGCTGCAACATGTGCCCCATGGCACCAACAAGGAAGCCGACGACATCGCCAGGAGGGCATCCAAGCGGCAGCCCCAAGAGCCTGGTGTCTTCGAGGAGCGGCTCTTCAAGCCGTCAGCGATGCCACCACTTTCAAGCATGGCACAGCCTTGGGAGGAGCTCCCATAACCACCTGCCACGGGAGCCCTAGCTTGTGGCCCAACCTTAGGAGCTCGCTTGCTCTTGGCGCTCGAGCCTCAAGAGGGATGTTGGACCAAGGAATTCAAGGAATATCTGATGCAAGGGGCGCTACCAGAGAAGGAAGAGGACGCAGATCACATGGCCTGGCAAGCCATGGCTTACTGCATCCAGGACGGTGAGTTGTACAGGAAGCGACCAAATGATGTTTCATTGTGTTGCGTTTCCAGGGACCCGGGGAAGGAGTTGCTGAATGACATACACGGCGGGGACTACGGACACCACTCATCGTCACGGACTCTCGTCGGCAAGGTGTTCCGCAGTGGATTCTACTAGCCCATGGTGCTCAACGACGCAGCTGAGCTGGTGAAGTGCTGCGAAGCTTGACAGATCCAAGCCAAGCAAATCCATCAGCCAACTCAGGGCCTCCAGACTATACTGCTCACATGGCCGTTCGCAGTCTGGGGGCTGGATATCTTGGGCCCATTCCCTCGAGCGCCAGGAGGCTACCGCTACCTCTACGTCGCCATCGACAAGTTCACCAAGTGGGCGGAAGTGGAAGCCATCCGCACCATCCCAGCTGGTTCTATGGTTAAGTTCATCAAGGGTCTCGTGAGCCGTTTCGGGGTCCCCAACTGCATCATCACCGACAATGGCTCGCAGTTCATCAGTAACCTCTTCAAAACATACTGTGCTAACCTTGGAACGCAGATCTGCTACACTTGGGCTGCGCACCCCAGGAACAATGGCCAGGCTGAACATGCCAACGCGGAGGTCCTGAGAGGCCTCGAGACAAGGATCTTCAATAAGAAGCTCGACGCCTACGGCAGGGGCTGGCACGATGAGCTCCAGGCCATGCTATGGTCCATCCACACCACCGCCACTAAGCCGACGGGTGATACCCCATTCTTTCTTGTCTACGGAGCCGAAGTGGTCCTCCCTCATGTGGTCAAGCATCGTTCCGCATGGGTCCTGGCGTTTGATGAAACGCAGCAGGACGTTGCACAGGGGATGAACCTCGTACTGGGGGAGGAACGAAGTCGCGAAGCTGCACTGAGGGCGGCAAGGTACCAGCAGGCGCTGTGGCGGTACCACTGCCGTAGCATCCGCTCCAGGACGCTCGAGGAAGGCGACCTCGTCCTGAGGCGGGTCCTCTCCAGGGAAGGGTTGCACAAGCTCTCACCCATGTGGGAGGGCCCGTTGAGGGTCGTCCATATCTCCAGGCCTGGCGCAGCGCGCCTAGAGAGGCAGGACGGGGTGCCCATCCAGAACGCCTGGAACATCCAGCACCTCCGGAAGTTCTATCCATGAAGCAAGGCCCGGTGCTTGTGAAGCAAGGCCCGGTTCCTGTGAAGCAAGGCCCCGTGCCTATGAAGAAGGCCCGGTGCCTGTGAAGAATCGCCGCCTGTGACACTCTCATGTAATAATGAGTGGGGCTATACACGCCCCGGAGTCTCAGGAGCGCCGCCCTCGGGCCTCGGGGGCTCCCTCCCATGCCTAGTGGCAGAACTTTGCTCCGTGCCAGTGAGAAGACTTGAAGACTAGACTAGGTGTCGGGCGCGGCTTTTCATTTGCTTTCTGTAGTTGGCTCGCCTTCTCTTAATCGAAGTTTGCTTCTGGTGTTCCTTGCTGTTTTGGTTCCGTCGCCTTTTGCCGCCTATTCCGAATCCAGTTCGCTTGCATTCTCTCTCTCGTATACCTCGTGAGGGGGCTAGGCAGGCGCCTTCGTGAGGGTTTCTTGCTCTTGTGTTGGTCCTTCTCTCTGCCTTTGGTCTACTTTCTCGAGGCACCCTCGTTCGAGCCCACAAAACGGCACATCTCTCCTAATCCGTGCCCCTTGGGTACCGCGATATGAAGCGCTGGGTCAAGGCTCGGGTGAACGATAAGTCTCCTAGCGAGCTTCCTAACAAATTTTTTGCAGTTCCTGAGCAAACAAGTGGAAGTGGAGGTAGCATGTGGAAGTGGAGACGCCCACGTCCAATCAACCACCACATGTCAACCAAGGCCGTAGGCATTTGGGGGCCGCGGCGCTTCGCGCTTGACCTTTTGGCTTCGCCTTGAAGCCAAGCCAGAGCGCGCCTTGGGCCTAGGGCTACTGTTGGCGTTCTGGGAACGGGGGTCCCCAGACTTGCCTGCCTGTGGCCCGCGGTGTGGCTAGGCTGGCAGGTCTGTGTGGCTAATCTTCATCGACAAGGCATTCAAGATCCTCGCGAGGCGCCAAGCCTCGCGAGGTGGACGATGCAAGACCTCCTCGGGAGTGGCCTCGCCAGGCAGGCTCGCGAGGGGTGTAGAGATCAAGGCAAGGCAAACCTCGCGAGGTCCTCGTGACATGAGCCATGACGATCGAGACCAGGTGGGCGCCATGCGGGCGCCAGCGCACGTAGTGTCCTTGCTTCCTCTTTAGTGCCAAGAGGACAAGCGTAGGCACGGAGTACCGAGGCATCAAGCAAATTTTCCCATATTGGTGCAACGAGACCAAGACCAGAAGGACGGAAGGACGGAGGTTACCATGGAGCGCAGGACGGCATCACCACCAGAGCCTTTGGCAGGCGAAGACCACTTTTGTCAGGATAAGTTGTACTAGTTGTCCCCTTTCAAATTGGCTGTTGTTGGTTCCCTTCCTGCTCAGCATTTGGGGAGAGGACTAGGGCCTATATAAGTAGAACTAGCCACCACAGTAGAGAGGAGGGACCTCATCACAAATCAAGAGCGGATCCAAGATCATCTCACCCACACAAGTTCACCAAGCACAAGAACACCTCGACCTCAGGAGGCTGTTCTTTCCCATGTATTGTTCATCAATCAGCCCAAGAGGAAATCCACCACCACCACACTGGAGTATGGTATTACACCACAACGGTGGCCCGAACCACTATAAATCTTGTGTCTTTCTGTGTTGTGACTTCGATGAGTTCGTCCGCGAGATCTTAGAGAGCTAGGGCGTGGATCAATAGGGAGAAAACTTTCGCGTGCACCCCAGTGTTTGAAACTCAAGGGTTTGCTGGAACCTGTGATCTGACAGAGTGTCACGGGAGAGCTTTGTCAGCCCGACGACGTGATGACGGTGATGATGAAGTTACTAGCGCAGGGCTTCGCCTAAGCACAACAACGATATGACTGAGGTGGAAATCTGTGGAGGGGGGCACCGCACATGGCTAAGAGATCAACTTGTGTGTCTATGGGGTGCCACCTTCCCCCCTATATAAAGGAGTGGAGGAGGGGAGGGCCAGCCCTCTCTATGGAATGCCCTAGGGGGAGTCCTACTCCCGCCCACTGGGAGTAGGACTCCCCCCTTACCCTAGTTGGAGTAGGAGAGAAGGAAGGGGGAGAGAGAGGGAAGGAAGGGGGGCCCACCCAATTCGGATTCGGCTAGGGGGTGCACCCTCCACCTTTCCCTTCCCCTCCTCTATTCCACTAAGGCCCAATAAGGACCGTATACTCCCTGGGGGGTTCCGGTAACCCCCCGGTACTCCGATAAATGCCCGAGCTCACCCAGAACCATTCCGATGTCCAAACATAGGCTTCCAATATATCGATTTTTATGTCTTGACCATTTCGAGACTCCTCGTCATGCCCATGATCACATCCAGGACTCCCAACAACCTTCGGTACATCAAAACACATAAACTCATAATACCGATCGTCATCGAACGTTAAGCGTGCGGACCCTACGGGTTCGATAATTATGTAGACATGATCGAGACTCATCTTCGATCAATAACCAATAGCGGAACCTGGATTTCCTACATATTCTACAAAGATCGTTATCGGTCAAACCACATAACAAGATACGTTGTTCTCTTTGTCATCGGTATGTTACTTGCCCGAGATTCGATCATCGGTATCTTAATACCTAGTTCAATCTCATTACCGGCAAGTCTCTACACTCATTCAGTAATACTTCATCCCGCAACTAACACATTCGTCACATTTCTTGCAAGGCTTATAGTGATGAGCATTACCGAGCGGGCCTAGAGATACCTCTCCGATACACGGAGTGACAAATCCTAATATCGATCTATGCCAACTCAACAAACACCATTGGAGACACCTATAGAGCATCTTTATAGTCACCCAGTTATGTTGTGACATTTGATAGCACACAAAGTGTTCCTCCGGTATTCGGGATTTGCATAATCTCATAGTCATAGGAACATGTATAAGTTATGAAGAAAGCAATAGCAATAAACTAAACGATTATAGTGCTAAGCTAACAGATGGGTCTAGTTCATCACATCATTCTCTAATGATGTGATCCCATTCATCAAATGACAACATATGTCCATGGCTAGGAAACTTAACCATCTTTGATTAATGAGCTAGTAAAGTAGAGGCATACTAGGGACACTTTGTTTGTCTATGTATTCACACATGTATCAAGTTTCTGGTTAATACAATTCTAGCATGAATAATAAACATTTATCACGATATAAAGAAATATAAATAAAAACTTTATTATTGCCTCTAGGGTATATTTCCTTCAGTCTCCCACTTGCCCTAGAGTTAATAATCTAGTTCACATCGTTATGTGATTAGTTCACATCTCTATGTGACTAATACCCAAAGGGTTTACTAGAGTCAATAATCTAGTTCACATCGCTATGTGATTAACACCCAAAGAGTGATCATTTTTGCTTGTGAAATAATTTTAGTATACAGGTCTAGAACATTCAGATCCGTATGTATTTTGCAAATTTCTATGTCTACAATACTCTGCATGGAGCTACTCTAGCTAATTTCTCACACTTTCAATATGTATCTAGATCAAGACATAGAGTCATCAAGATCGGTGTAAAAAGATTGCATCGACGTAACTCTTTACGACGAACTCTTTTATCACCTCCATAACAGAGAAATATTTCCTTAGTCGTCTAAGGATAATTTTGATCGTTGTCCAATGATCTACTACTAGATCACTATTGTACTCCCTTGCCAAAATCATGCTAAGGGTATAGAATAGGACTGGTACATAGCATAGCATACTTTATAGAACCTATGACTGACGCATAGGGAATGACTTTTCATTATCTTTCTATTTTCTACCGTGGTCAGGTTTTGAGTCTTTACTCAACTTCACACCTTGCAACACAGGTAAGAACTCCTTCTTTGACTGTTCCATTTTGAACTACTTCAAAATCTTGTCAAGGTGTGTACTCATTGAAAATCTTATCAAGCGTCTTGATATATCTCTTATAGATCTTGATGCTACATGTGTAAGCAGCTTCACCGAGGTCTTTCTTTGAAACACTCCTATATGGTTTCCAAAAAAATCTACATCATTTCCGATCAGAAATATGTCACTCACATATACTTATTAGAAAGGTTGTAGTGCTCCCACTCACTTTCTTGTAAATACAGGCTTCACCGCAAGTCTGTATAAAACTATATGCTTTGATCACACTATCAAAGCGCATATTCCAACTCTGAGAGGCTTGCACGAGTCCATAAATGGATTGCTGGAGCTTGCACACTTTGTTATTACCTTTAGGATTGACAAAACCTACTGGTTGCATCATATACAACTCTTCTTTAATAAATCCACTAAGGAACATAGTCTTGAAATCCATTTGCCATATCTCATAAAATGCGGCAACTGCTAACATGATTCAGACAGAATTTTAAGCATCGATACGAGTGATAAAATCTCATCATAGTCAACACTTTGAACTTGTCAAAAACCTTTTTGCGACAATTCGAGCTTTGTAGATAGTAACACTACTATCAGCGTCCATCTTCCTCTTGAAGATCCATTTATTCTCAATGGCTCGCCGATCATCGGGCAAGTCAACCAAAGTCCATCCTTTGTTCTTTATACATGGATCCCATCTTAGATTTCATGGCCTTAATCCATTTCGCGGAATCTGGGCTCATCATCGCTTCCTCATAGTTCATATATTCGTCATGGTCTAGTAACATGACTTCCAGAAAGGATTACCGTACCACTTTGGTCCCGACCATATTCTAGTTGACCTACAAGGTTCCGTAGTAACTTGATCTGAAGTTTCATGATCATTATCATTAGCTTCCTCACTAATTGGCATAGGAATCACAAGAACTGATTTCTGTGATGAACAAATTTCCAATTCGGGAGAAGGTACAATTACCTCATCAAGTTCTACTTTCCTCCCACTCACTTCTTTTGAGAGAAACTCCTTCTCTAGAAAGGATCCACTCTTAGCAACAAAGGTCTTGCCTTTCGGATCTTTGATAGAAGGTGTACCCAATAGTTTCTTTTGGGTATCCTATGAAGACGCACTTCTCCGATTTGGGTTTGAGCTTATCAGGCTAAACCTTTTTCACATAAGCATCACAACCCCAAACTTTAAGAAACGATAGCTTTGGTTTCTTGCCAAACCATAATTCATATGGTGTCGTCTCAACGGATTTAGATGGTGCCCTTTTTAACGTGAATGCAGCTGTCTGTAATGCATAACCCCAAAACGATAGTGGTAAATCCGTAAGGGACATCATAGATCATACCATATCTAATAAAGTACGGTTACGATATTCGGACACATCATTATGTTGTGGTGTTCCAGGTGGCGTGAGTTGTGAAACTATTCCACATTATTTCAAATGAAGACCAAACTCCTAACTCAAATATTTCGTCACCGCGATCAGATCGTAGAAACTTTATTTTCTTGTTATGATGATTTTCCACTTCACTCTGAAATTCTTTGAACTTTTCAAATGTTTCAGACTTATGTTTCATCAAGTATATATACCCATATCTCCTCAAATCATCTATGAAGGTCAAAAAATAACGTTACCCGCCGCAAGCCTCAACACTCATCGGAGAGCATACATCACTATGTATTATTTCCAATAAGTCAGTTGTTCGCTCCATTGTTCCGGAGAACAGAGTCATAGTCATCTTGCCCATGAGGCATGGTTTGCAAGTATCAAGTGATTCATAATCAAATGATTCCAAAAGCCCATCGGCATGGAGTTTCTTCGTGCGATTTACACCAATATGACCTAAATGACAGTGCCACAAATAAGTTGCACTATCATTATTAACTTTGCATCTTTTGGCTCCAATATTATGAATATGTGTATTAATATGTGGATCACTACGATCGAGATTCAATAAACCATTCACCTTGGGTGTATGACCTCAGAAGGTTTTATTCATGTAAACAGAATAACAATTATTCTTTGACTTAAATGAATAACCGTACTGCAATAAACATGATCCAATCATATTATGCTCAACGCAAACACCAAATAACATTTATTTTAGGTTCTACACTAATCCCAAAGGTAAAGGAAGTCTGCGATGGTGATCTTATCAACCTTGGAATCACTTCCAACTCACATCATCACCTCGCCCTTAACTAGTCTCTGTTTATTTTGGAACTCCCATTTCGAGTTACTACTCTTAGCAACTGAACCAGTATCAATTACTAAGGGGTTGCTATAAACACTAGTAAAGTACACATCAATAACATGTATATCAAATATACTTTTGTTCACTTTGCCATCCTTCTTATCCGCCAAGTATCTAGGGTAGTTCCACTTCTAGTGACCATTTCATTTGCAGTAGAAGCACTCAGTTCCAGGCTTGGGTCTAGCTTTGAGCTTCTTCATGGGAGCAGCAACTTGCTTACTATTCTTCTATGAAGTTCCTCTTTTTTCCCTTTGCCCTTTTCTTGAAACTAGTGGTCTTGTAAACCATCAACACTTGATGCTATTTCTTGATTTCTACCTTCGCCAATTTCAGCATCACGAAGATCTTGGGAATTACTTTCGTCATCCCTTGCATATTATAGTTCATCACTAAGTTCTAGTAACTTCATGATAGTCACTACTCCCTCCGTTCCCAAATATAAGCCTTTTTAGATATTCCAACAAGTGACTACATACAAAGAAAAATGAGTGAATCTACACTTTAAAATATGTCTACATACATACGTAGATTGTAGTCCATTTGAATCTCTAAAAAGACTTATATTTAGGAACGAAGGGAGTAGAGAACTTTGTCAATTACTATCTTATCTGGAAGATTAACTCCCACTTGATTCAAGCAATTGTAGTACCCAGACAATCGGAGCACATGCTCACTGGTTGAGCTATTCTCCTCCATCTTATAGGCAAAGTACTGTAAGACGTTTCCTACCTCTCGACACGGGGATGAGTATGAAATACCAATTTCAACTTTTAGAACATCTTATATGCTTTGTGGCATTCTAAAACATTTTTGAAGTCCCGATTCTAAGCCTTAAATCATGGTGCACTAAACTATTAAGTAGTCATCATACAGAGCTTTGTCAAACATTCATAACGTCTGCATTTGCTCCTGCAATAGTTATGTCACCTAGTGGTGCATCAAGGACATAATTCTTCTGTGCAACAACGAGGATAATCCTCAGATCACGGATCCAATCCGCATCATTGCTACCATCATCTTTCAACATAGTTTTCTCTAGGAACATATCATGAATAAAACGGGGAAGCTATACGTGAGCAATTGATCTACACCATAGATATGCAAATACTATCAGGACTAAGTTCATGATAAATTTAAGTTCAATTAATCATATTACTTAAGAACTCCCACTTAGATAGACATCCCTCTAATCATTTTAGTGATCACGTGATCCATATCAACTAAACCATGTCCGATCATCACATGAGATGGAGTATCTTTCAATGGTGAACATCACTATGTTGATCATATCTACTATATGATTCACGCTCGACCTTTCGGTCTTAGTGTTCTGAGGCCATATCTGCATAAGCTAGGCTCGTCAAGTTTAACCCGAGTATTCTGCGTGTGCAAAACTGGCTTGCACCCGTTGTATGTGAACATAGAGCTTATCACGCCCGATCATCACGTGGTGTCTCGGCACGACGAACTGTCGCAACGGTGCATACTCAGGGAGAACACTTATACCTTGAAATTTAGTGAGAGATCATCTTATAATGCTACCGCCAAACTAAGCAAAATAAGATGCATAAAGGATAAACATCACATGCAATCAATATAAGTGATATGATATGGTCATCATCATCTTTTGCCTTTGATCTCCATCTCCAAAGCACCGTCATGGTCACCATCGTCACCGGCTTGACACCTTGATCTTCATCGAAGCATCGTTGTCGTCTCACCAACTATTGCTTCTACAACTATCGCTACCGCTTAGTGATAAAGTAAAGCAATTACATGGCGATTGCATTTCATACAATAAAGCGACAACCATATGGCTCCTGCCAGTTGCCTATAACTCCGTTACAACACATGATCATCTCATACAATAAAATTTAGCATCTTGTCTTGACCATATCACATCGCAACATCCCTGCAGAAACAAGTTAGATGGCCTCTACTTTGTTGTTGCAAGTTTTACGTGGCTGCTACGGGCTGAGCAAGAACTGTTCTTACCTACGCATCAAAAACCACACCGCGACATAGTGATTGCTTTTTGATCTTCAGAAAGAACCCTGTTCATTGAATCCGATTCAAATAAAGTTGGAGAAACTAACACCCACCAGCCACCTATGTGCGAAGCACGTTGGTAGAACCAGTCTCGCGTAAGCGTACGCGTAATGTCGGCCTGAGTGGCTTCATCCAATAATACCGCTGAATAAAGAATAAACTAGTGACATCAAGCAATATGTATATACCCACGCCCACAACTCCTTTGTGTTCTACTCATGCATATAACATCTACGCATAGACCTAGCTCGGATGCCACTATTGGGGAATGCAGTAATTTCAAAAAATTCCTACGCACACGCAAGATCCATGTAGGTGATGCATAGCAATGAGGGGGAAAGACTGTTGTCCACGTACCCTCGTAGACTGTAAGCGCAAGCGTTATGACAACGCGGTTGATGTAGTCGTATGTCTTCAAGATCCAACCAATCCTAGCACCGAAGGTACGCCACCTCCGCGATTTGCACACGTTCAGGTCGGTGATGTCCCACGAACTCTAGATCCAGTTGAGTGTCGGAGGAGAGCTTTGTCAGCACAACGGCGTGATGACGGTGATGATGAAGTTACCGACGTAGGGCTTCGCCCAAGCACTACAACGATATGACCGAGGTGGAAATCTGTGGAGGGGGGCACCACACATGGCTAAGAGATCAACTTGTGTGTCTATGGGGTGCCCCGTCCCCCGTATATAGAGGAGTGGAGTAGGGAAGGGCCGACCCTCTCTATGGCATGCCCTAAGGGGAGTCCTACTCCCACCGGGAGTAGGATTCCCCCATTTCCCTAGTTGGAGTAGGAGAGAAGGGAGGGGGATAGAGAGGGAAGGAGGGGGGCGGCCCCCACACAATTCGGATTGGGCTAGGGGTGGTACAACCTCCATCTTTCCCTTCCTCTCCTTATTCCACTAAGGCCCAATAAGGCCCATATAGTCCCCATGGGGTTCCGGTAACCCCCCGGTACTCCGGTAAATGCCCGAACTCACCCGGAACCATTCCGATGTCCAAACATAGGCTTCCAATATATCAATTTTTTATGTCTCGGCCATTTTGAGACTCCTCGTCATGCCCGTGATCACATCCGGGACTCTGAATAACCTTCGGTTCATCAAATCACATAAACTCATCATACCAATCGTCACCGAACGTTAAGCATGCGGACCCTACGGGTTCGACAACTATGTAGACATGACCGAGACTCATCTCTGGTCAATAACCAATAGCGGAACAAGGATGCTCATATTGGTTCCTACATATTCTAATAAGTTCTTTATCGGTCAAACCGCATAACAACATACGTTGTTCCCTTTATCGTCGGTATGTCACTTGCCGAGATTCGATCGTCGGTATCTTAATACCTAGTTCAATCTCGTTACTGGCAAGTCTCTTTACTCGTTCCATAATACTTCATCCCGCAACTAACTCATTAGTCACATTGCTTGTAAGGCTTATAGTGATGAGCCTTACCAAGAGGGCCGAGAGATACCTCTCCGAGACACGGAGTGACAAATCCTAATCTTGATCTATGCCAACTCAATAAACACCATTGGAGACACCTGTAGAGCATATTTATAGTCACCCAGTTACGTTGTGATGTTTGATAGCACACTAAGTGTTCCTCCGGTATTCGGGAGTTGCATAATCTCATAGTCATAGGAACATGTATAAGTTATGAAGAAAGCAATAGCAATAAACTAAACGATCATAGTGCTAAGCTAACGGATGGGTCTAGTCCACCACATCATTCTCTAATGATGTGACCCCGTTCGTCAAATGGCAACACATGTCCATGGCTAGGAAACTTAACCATCTTTGATTAACGAGCTAGTCAAGTAGAGGCATACTAGGGACACTTTGTTTGTCTATGTATTCACACATGTATCAAGTTTCCGATTAATACAATTCTAGCATGAATAATAAACATTTATCATGATATAAGGAAATATAAATAACAACTTTATTATTTCCTCTAGGGCATATTTCCTTCATCGGCCACCCTTGACAAAAGCACTTCTATGATGCGTGATTTATTGTCATGGAAGTGGACACTTCCGTGATGATAATTTTGGTAATGTCATGGAACACTTCTACGACAACACATGTATGACTATCTTGATTCTGTCATAAAATCGTCATGGATGTACATGCATGACAGAAAATGTGACGTACTTCGACAAACACGTATCATCATGGAAGTGTATTTTTTTGTAGTGATAACTGTTGTTCCTAATGATAAGAATGAACTTATTACACAAAGAATTGTTACATGCTATAGAATGGTAATTGATTTTAGAAACTTAAACAAAGCAATTAGAAAAGATCATTACCCTCTGCCTTTTATTGATCAAATGCTTGAAAGATTGTCTAAGAAAACACATTTTTGCTTCCTTGATGGATACTCTGGTTTTTCAGAAATACCTGTTTGTCAACCTGATCAAGAAAAGACCACTTTTACTTGTCCCTTTGGAACCTATGCTTACAGATGTATGCCTTTCAGTTTATGTAATGCACCTGCTACTTTTCAAAGATGTATGACTGCTATATTCTCTTATTTCTATGAAAAGATTGTTGAGGTTTTCATGGATGACTTCTCTGTTTATGGGAAGTCTTTTGATGACTATTTAAGCAATCTTGACCGAGTTTTGCAGAGATGTGAACAAACAAATCTTGTCTTGAATTGGGAGAAGTGCCACTTTATGGTTAACAAAGGCATTGTCTTGGGTCATAAAATTTCTGAAAGAGGTATGAAGTGGACAAAGCAAAGGTTGATGCAATTGAGAAAATTCCATTTCCTAAAGATATCAAAGGTATTCGTAGTTTCCTAGGTCATGCTGGTTTATATAGGACATTTATCAAAGAGTTTTCTAAATTTTTTGGGACTCTTACGAATCTTTTGCAAAGGGATATTCCTTTTGTTTTTTATGATGACTGTTTAGAAGCCTTTGAAACACTCAAGAAAGCTTTAATCTCTGCACCTATTGTTCAACCACCTAATTGGAACTTGCCTTTTGAAATTATGTGTGATGCTAGTGATTATGCTGTTGGTGTTGTTCTAGGACAAAGAGTTGATAAGAAACTGAATGTAATTCATTATGCTAGTAAAACTCTAGACAGTGCTCAACGAAACTATGCTACTACTGAAAAAGAATTCTTAGTAGAGGTGTTTGCTTGTGATAAATTTAGACCTTATATTGTTGACTCCAACGTAATTGTCCACACCGATCATGCTGCTATTAAATATCTTATGGAAAGAAAGATGCTAAACCTAGACTTATTCGATGGGTTCTCTTGTTACAAGAATTTGATTTACATATCATTGATAGGAAAGGAGCTGAGAATCCTGTATCTAACAATTTATCTAGGCTTGAAAATGTGCCTGATGACCCACTACCTATTGATGACAGTTTTCTTGATGACAAGTTAGCTGCAATAAATGTTGCTCATAGTACTCCTTGGTATGATGATTATGCTAATTACATTGTTGCTAAATATTTACCACATAGCTTTACATACCGGCAAAAGAAAAAATATCTTCTATGATTTAAGACATTACTTTTGGGATGACCCACATATTTATAAAGGAGTAGATGCTATTATTAGACGTTGCGTACCTGAGCATGAACATGGACAAATTCTATAGAAATGTCACTCCGAAGCTCATGGAGGACATCATGCCGGTGATAGAACTAGTCACAAGGTATTGCAATTTGGATTTCATTGGCCTGCTCTCTTCAAAGATGCTCATAAGTTCATCTTATCTTGTGATGAATGACAAATAATAGGTAATATCGGTAAGCATGAAGACATGCCTATGAATTATTCACTTGCTGTTGAACCATTTGATGTTTGGGGATTTGATTACATTCGACCTTTTCCTTCCTCTAATGGGTATACACATATTTTGGTTGCTGTTGGTTATGTTACTAAATGGGTAGAAGCTATTCCAACCAGCAGTGCTGATCACAACACCTCTATTAAAATGCTTAAGAAGTTATTTTCCCGCGTTTTGGAATCCCTAGATATTTAATGACTGATGATGGTTCACACTTTATTTATGGTGCTTTCCGTAAAATGCTTGCCAAGTATGATGTTAACCATAGAATTGCATCACCTTACCATCCCCAGTCTAGTGGTCAAGTTGAACTTAGCAACATAGAAATAAAATGAATTTTGCAAAAGACTGTCAATAGGCCCTGGAAGAATTGGTCTAAGAAATTAGATGATGCACTTTGGGCTTATAGAACAGCATATAAAATCCTATGGGTATGTCTCCTTATAAAATGGTTTATGAAAAAGCTTGTCATTTGCCTCTTGAGTTATAACATAAAGCATATTGGGCCATCAAAGAGCTCAATTATGATTTTAAACTTGCTGGAGAGAAAAGAGGTTATTTGATATTAGCTCATTAGATGAATGGAGAACCCAAGCTTATGAAAATGCAAAATTATTGGAAGAAAAGGATAAAATATGGCATGACAAAATAATCCAAAAGCGTGAGTTTAAAGTCGGAGAATACGTTCTTTT
>NC_053027.1:235131105-235161789 GCF_003073215.2 Triticum urartu | reverse complement strand
TGTCATAGAAGTAGGAGCCCACCACATCTATGATGATACCGGGTTTTGTCACAATTATCATCATAGAAGTGTCATATGTATGACAGAAAAATATTTCGTTCGGCCCAAAATGTCACGGATGTGTCTTTTTTTTGTAGTGTACCCTCCCGTGGCAGCGGGGTCCTTACGGAAACTAAGGGATATTAAGGCTTCCTTTTAATAGAGTACCGGAACAAAGCATTAACACATGGTGAATACATGAATTCCTCAAACTACGGTCATCACCGGTAAGTATCCCGATTATTGTCACTTCGGGGTTAACGGATCACAACACATAATAGGTGACTATAGACTTGCAAGATAGGATCAAGAACTCTCATATATTGATGAAAACATAATAGGTTCAAATCTGAAATCATGGAACTCGAGCCCTAGTGACAAGCATTAAGCATAGCATAGTCATAGCAACATCAATCTCAGAACATAGTGGATACTAGCGATCAAACCCTAACAAATCTAACTCGATTACATGATAGATCCCATCCAACCCATCACCGTCCAGCAAGCCTACGATGGAATTACTCACGCACGGCAGTGAGCATCATGAAATTGGTGATGGAGGATGGTTGATGATGATGATGGTGACGGATTCCCCTCTCCGGAGCCCCGAGCGGACTCCAGATCAGCCCTCCCAAGAGGTTTTAGGGCTTGGCGGCGGCTCCGTATCGTAAAACGCGATGAATTCTTCCCTCTGATTTTTTTCTCCCCGAAACACAATATATAGAGTTGGAGTTGGAGTCGGAGGAGCTCCAGGGGGCCCACGAGGTAGGGGGCGCACCTCCCACCCTCGTGGACAGGTGGTGGGCCCCCTGGCCTTCATCTTTTGCACGTATTTTTTATATTTTCCAAAAAGTTGCTCTGTGAAGTTTCAGGTCATTCCGACAACGTTTGTTTCTGCACATAAATAACACCATGGTAATTCTGCTGAAAACAGCGTCAGTACGGGTTAGTTCCATTCAAATCATGCAAGTTAGAGTCCAAAACAAGGGCAAAAGTGTTTGGAAAAGTAGATACGATGGAGACGTATCAACTCCCCCAAGCTTAAACCTTTTCTTGTCCTCAAGCAATTCAGTTGACAAACTGAAAGTGATAAAGAAAAACTTTGACAAACTCTATTTTCTCTTGTTGTTGTAAATATGTAAAGCCAGCATTCAAGTTTTCAGCAAAGATTATAACTAACCACATTCGCAATAATGGTTAGGTCTCAAGTTTAATCATATCAATAGCATAATCAACTAGCGAGCAATAATAATAAATCTTGGATGACAACACTTTCTCAAAACAATCATAATATGATATAACAAGATGGTATCTCGCTAGCCCTTTCTAAGGCCACAAAACATAAATGCAGAGCACGTTTAAAGACCAAGGACTGACTAGACATTGTAATTCATGGTAAAAGAGATCCAGTCAAGTCATACTCAATGTAAACTAACAATAATTAATGCAAATGACAGCGGTGCTCTCCAACTGGCGCTTTTTAATAAGAAGATGATGACTCAACATGAAAGTAAATAGATAGGCCCTTCGCAGAGGGAAGCAGGGATTTGTAGAGGTGCCAAAGCTCGGTTTTGAAATAGAGGTGAATAATATTTTGAGTGGTATACTTTCATTGTCAACATAACAACCAAGAGATGGCAATATCTTCCATGCTACACACATTATAGGCGGTTCCCAAACAGAATGGTAAAGTTTATACTCCCCCTTCCACCAATAAGCATCAATCCATGGATTGCTCAAAACAATGAGTGCCTCCAACTAACAAGAGTCCCAGGGGGAGTTTTGTTTGTAATTATTTTGATTTAGTTTGCATAAAGCATGGGACTGGGCATCCCGGTGACCAGCCATTTATCTCGTGAGTGAGGAGCGGAGTCCACTCCTCTTGAGGATAACCCACCTAACATGGAAGATACAAACAGCCCTAGTTGATACATGAGCTATTCGAGCATACAAAATAGGATATTTATTTGAAGGTTTAGAGTTTGGCACATACAAATTTACTTGGAACGGCAGGTAGATACCGTATATAGGTAGGTATAGTGGACTCATGTGGAATAACTTTGGGGTTTAAGGGATTGGATGCACAAGCAGCATTCCCGCTTAGTACAGGTGAAGGCTAGCAAAAGACTGGGAAGCGACCAGCTAGAGAGAGACAACACTCATGAACATGCATTAAAATTAATCAACATCGAATGCAAGCATGAGTAGGATATAATCCACCATGAACATAAATATCGTGAAGGCTATGTTGATTTTGTTTCAACTACTTGCGTGAACATGCGCCAAGTCAAGTCACTTAAATCATTCAGAGGAGGATACCACCCTATCATACCACATCACAACCATTTTAGTAGCATGTTGGCACGCAAGACAAACCATTATAACTCATAGCTAATCAAGCATGGCACAAGAAACTATGATCTCTAGTTGTCATTGCAAACATGTTTATTCATAATAGGCCGAATCAGGAACGATGAACTAATCATATTTACAAAACAAAAGAGGTCGAGTTCATACCAGCTTTTCTCATCTCAGTCAGTCCATCATATATCGTCATAATTGCCTTTAACTTCAACGACCGAAAGATGTGAATAATAATAACAGTGCATGTGCATTGGACTAAGCTGGAATCGATCTGCAAGCATTCAATAACCATGAGAAGACAAGGCAATATGGGCTCTTTTGTCAGATCAACAATTATGCATATAAGAGCCACTTCAACAATTTAATTATGGTCTTCTCCTATCGACCCCCAAAGAAAAGAAAAGAAATTAAACTATTTACACGGGAGAGCTCCCAACAAGCAAAAGAAGAACAGGAAATCTTTTTGGGTTTTCTTTTTAATTACTACTACAAGCATGGAAAGTAAACTAATTAAAAGCTACAACTATTTTTTTGGTTTTTCTTAAGGGTTATCAAACACACAAGAAGAAAGCATAAAAGGAAAATAAACTAGCATGGATGATACAAATGAAAAAGTATGAGCACCGACATCTAGAAATGAGTGTGTGAACATAAATGTAATGTCGGTGAGAAATACGTACTCCCCCAAGCTTAGGCTTTTGGCCTAAGTTGGTCTATGGCCACGGCTGGCCTGGCGGATATCCATAATAATAGTTGGGGTCGTATTGAGAAGAAGAAGACTCTGATTGCCACTGGCTGACAATCATCTCCGGATCCCACTGGTAATTAGACTGTCGTGAAGGATCAACTTGTGGTTCTGGCTCTGGCTCCATGGCTGGTGCAAGGTTCCGGTAGGCGTGGATAGCCTTTAACAGAACAAGGTACTGGCCTGCAGATAAATCAAACAAAGAAGGAGCAGGCAGGGTAATAGTCTCAGGATGATGTTTATCAAAGAACAATTTGTATTTAAGCTCTCCTTCCCTATTCTTAACAATAAAATCATGTGCCACCATACTTTTATAATCTAAATAAACACGAGGCATCACTTTTTCTTCCTTCTCATAATGCCTAATAGGTATGTTAAAATGTGCAGCTAGGCGTGAAGCATAGATGCCTCCAAAGATTGGCCCTTTGTACGGTTCAGACTTAACCGTTTAGCAATAATGCCGCCCATACTAGAGTTATGACCATATAAATCGTGGAGCAAAATAATAATATCAGGGACACTAAGGTTTCCACAGTTTCGGCGACCAATTAAACAACGACTAGCAAATAATGCAAAATAGCGTAAAACAGGAAAATGTATGCTAGTGATTCGTGCATCGGAAACCTTCCTTGTGTCCCCTATAGTGATAGTATCAATAAATCCATCCACATCCTCGCGATGTGGTTCCTCTGTCTTGCCCTCAAAAGGGACTAAACAAACCCGACAAAAATCATAAAGTGACATCACCTTGTGCTCATCATATAAATGAAACTCCACCGTAGGTGGTGAGCTCCTAGGATGGAAATGAAAGTTTTGCACAAAGATATTTGTGAGTAAGAGATACTGATCGCGTTGGTGCTGGAGAAAAGCGGTAAGGCCTGCATTCTTAGCCAATTCATGAAAATCTTCATAAATCCCGGCTGCTCTCAAGAAATCATCGAAAGGCCACTCACACGCCCGAACCTCCGCGGTGCGAGGCAGATTATACTTAGGTTTCGGTGCCTTTTCCTTCGAGCTTCGGCTGGATGAGCCCCTTAAAAGTCTCTTCATCATTTCTGAAAAATTCTGACATTTTTAGTAACTTCAAAATAAAAGTAAACCAAACTCAATAATATTGATAACAACTACTCCTACAAGTGCCTAGGGCCTATATCATGCATCAAAACTACTTGGAACCATACAAATTTGACATGAAAGCTCAAGAACATGGTCACCTAGTCAGCAAAAATTTGCAATGAATAAAGCACTAGAACAAAAACTAATTGGACCAATTGAGGAGTCACATGCCAAGGAACAATCTCCCAAAGCAGTTTTGTGAGAGGTGCTTTGAGCAAGGAGATCGAAAATAGCAGCAAAACGAGCTTGGACTCGTGTTTGAGCTAGTTATTCGTGTTTGGGGGAGGAAGAAGGAGTGTGTGGTTGAAAGGATAAGTGGAGGAGGGCCACCGTGGGCCCACGAGGCAGGGGGCGCGCCCCAGGGGGGTAGGGCGCGCCCTCCACCCTCGTGGGTAGGTGTTTGACCCCCTGCTGTGTTCTCAGTGCCAAATATTCTCAAATATTCCAGAAAAATCATATTTAAATTTCAGGGCATTTGGAGAACTTTTATTTTTGGGGTATTTTTATATTGCACGGATAATCAGATAACAGATAGAAAAATATTTATTTTTATTTAATATAAATAACAGAAAGTAAAAGTGGGGTACACAAGGTTGTGCCTTCTAGTTTCATCCATCTCATGATCATCAAAAGGAATCCACTAACAAGGTTGATCAAGTCTTGTTAACGAACTCATTCCGAATAACATGGAACTGGAGAAATTTCGAATAACACTATGTTACCTCAACGGGGATATGCACATCCCCAATAATAAGAATATCATATTTCTTCTTGACAGTAGGAAGAGGAAATTCAAAAGCTCCAAATATAATCGATGGAATTTTTCCAATAGAGTTGATAGTATGAACTTGAGGTTGTTTCCTCGGAAAGTGTACCGTATGCTCATTATCATTAACATGAAAAGTGAAATTGCCTTTAGTGCAATCAATAGCAGCCCCTGCAGTGTTCAAAAAAGGTCTTCCAAGAATAATAGACATACTATCGTCCTCGGGAATATCAAGAATAACAAAGTCCGTTAAAGTAGTAACGTTTGCAACTACAAGATGCACATCCTCACAAATACCGACAGGTATAGCAGTTGATTTATCAGCCATTTGCAAAGATATTTCAGTAGGTGTCAACTTATTCAAATCAAGTCTACGATATAAAGAGAGAGGCATAACACTAACACCGGCTCCAAGATCACATAAAGCAGTTTTAACATAGTTTCTTTTAATGGAGCATGGTATAGTGGGTACTCCTGGATCTCCAAGTTTCTTTGGTATTCCACCCTTAAAAGTATAATTAGCAAGCATGGTGGAAATTTCAGCTTCCGGTATCTTTCTTTTATTTGTAACAATATCTTTCATATACTTAGCATAAGGATTCATTTTGAGCATATCAGTTAATCGCATACGCAAAAAGATAGGTCTAATCATTTCAGCAAAGCGCTCAAAATCCTCATCATCCTTTTTCTTGGATGGTTTGGGAGGAAAAGGCATGGGTTTCTGAACCCATGGTTCTCTTTCTTTACTGTGTTTCCTAGCAACAAAGTCTTTCTTATCATAACGTTGATTCTTTGATTGTGGGTTATCAAGATCAACAACAGGTTCAATTTCTATATGATTATCACTACTAGGTTGAGCATCATCATGAACATTATCATTAACATTATCACTAGTTTCAGGTTCATTACCAGATTGAGTTTCATCATCAAAAATAGAAATATCATTTGGATTCTCAGGTGTTTCAGTAATAGGTTCACTAGAAGCATGCAAAGTCCTATCATTTTTCTTTTTCTTCCTTTTAGAAGGACTAGGTGCATCTATATTATTTCCCTGAGAATCTTGCTCAATTCTCCTAGGATAGCCTTCAGGATACAAAGGTTCCTGACTCATTTTACCACCTCTAGTCATAACTCTGACAGCATTATCATTATTCTTACTATTCAATTCATTGAGAAAATCATCTTGAGCTTTAAGTACTTGTTCTACTTGAGTGGTAACCATAGAAGCGTGTTTACTAATAAGTTTAAGTTCACCTTTGACATTAGCCATATAATCACCCAAGTGCTCAAGCATATTTGAATTGTATTTCAATTGTCTACCAAAATTAGCATTAAAATCTTCTTGCTTGGCCATAAATTTATCAAACTCATCTAAGCATGGGCTAGCAAATTTAGTAAATGGGATTTCAGCTTTATCATATCTATAGAGAGAATTTACCTTTACTACCTATGTCGGGTTATCAAGACCATGAGTTTCTTCAATAGGTAAAGGATTAAGATCGTATGTTTCTTCAACAGGCGGTAAATTAAGACCATGTATTTCTTCAACAGGAGGTAAATTCTTAACATCTTCAGCTTTAATACCTTTTTCTTTCATAGATTTCTTTGCCACTTGCATATCTTCAGGACTGAGAAATAGAATACCCCTCTTCTTCGGAGTTGGTTCAGGAATAGGATCCGGAGGTGTCCAATTATTTTCATTTTTCAACATATTATTCAATAGAATTTCAGCTTCATTCGGTGTTCTTTCCCTGAAAATAGAACCAGGACAACTATCCAGATAATCTCTGGAAGCATCGGTTAGTCCATTATAAAAGATATCAAGTATTTCATTTTTCTTAAGAGGATGATCAGGCAAAGCATTAAGTAATTGGAGAAGCCTCCCCCATGCTTGTGGGAGACTCTCTTCTTCAATTTGCACAAAATTATATATATCTCTTAAAGCAGCTTGTTTCTTATGTGAGCAGGGAAATATTTAGCAGAGAAGTAATAAATCATATCCTGGGGACTACGCACACAACCAGGATCAAGAGAATTAAACCATGTCTTAGCATCACCCTTTAATGAGAACGGAAATATTTTAAGGATATAAAAGTAACGAGTTCTCTCATCAGTAGTGAACAGGGTGGCTATATCATTTAATTTAGTAAGATGTGCCACAACAGTTTCAGATTCATAGCCATGAAAAGGATCGGATTCAACCAAAGTAATTATATCAGGATCAATAGAGAATTCATAATCCTTATCAGCAACACAGATAGGTGAAGTAGCAAAAGCAGGGTCAGGTTTCATCCTAGCATTTAGAGATTGCTTATTCCATTTAGCTAATAACCTCTTAAGTTCATGTCTATCCTTGCAAGCTAAAATAGCTAAAGAAGCTTCTTTATCAAAAACATAACCCTCAGGAATAACAGGCAAGTCTTCATCATCAATTTCATTAGTATTATCAGATTCAATATTTTCAATCTCTCTAGCCCTAGCAAGTTGTTCATCACCTAGTGGCACAGTAGTATCGAGCATAGAAGCAGTTTCATCATAAGTATCATGTATAGCAGAAGTGGCATCATCAATAGCATGTGACATATCAGAATGAATAGCATAAGCAGGTTTAGGTGTCGCAAGCTTACTCAAAACAGAAGGTGAATCAAGTGCGGAGCTAGATGGCAGTTCCATACCTCCCCTCGTAGTTGAGGGATAAATTTTGGTTCTTGGATCTTTCAAGTTCTTCATAATGATAAGAAGATATAAATCCCAAGTGACTCAAAGAATAGAGCTATGCTCCCCGGCAACGGCACCAGAAAATAGTCTTGATAACCCACAAGTATAGGGGATCGCAACCGTTTTTGAGGGTAAAATATTCAACACAAATTTATTGATTCGACACAAGGGGAGCCAAAGAATACTCTCAAGTATTAGCAGCTGAGTTGTCAACTCAACCACACCTGGAAACTTAATATCTGCAACAAAGTATTTAGTAGCAAAGTAATATGATAGTAGTGGTAACGGTAGCAAAAGGTAACAATAGTAAAAGTAATGTTTTTGGTATTTTGTAGTGATGATAGCAATAGCAACGGGAAAGTAAATAAGCGAAGAACAATATATGGAAAGCTCGTAGGCAATGGATCGGTGATGGAGAATTATGTCGGATGCGGTTCATCATGTAACAGTCATAACCTAGGGTGACACAGAACTAGCTCCAGTTCATCAATGTAATGTAGGCATGTATTCCGAATATAGTCATACGTGATTATGGAAAAGAACTTGCACGACATCTTTTGTCCTACCCTCCCGTGGCAGCGGGGTCCTTACGGAAACTAAGGGATATTAAGGCCTCCTTTTAATACAGTACCGGAACAAATCATTAACACATAGTGAAAAAATGAACTCCTCAAACTATGGTCATCATCGGTAAGTATCCCGATTATTGTCACTTCGGGGTTAATGGAACATAACACATAATACGTGACTATAGACTTGCAAGATAGGATCAAGAACTCTCATATATTGATGAAAACATAATAGGTTCAGATCTGAAATCATGGCACTCGGGCCCTAGTGACAAGCATTAAGCATAGCAAAGTCATAGCAACATCAATCTCAGAACATAGTGGATACTAGGGATCAAACCCTAACAAAACTAACTCGATTACATGATAGATCCCATCCAACCCATCAATGTACAGCAAGCCTACGATGGAATTACTCAAGCATCATGAAATTGGTGATGGAGGATGGTTGATGATGACGATGGCGACGGATTCCCCTCTTCGGAGCCCCGAACGGACTCCAAATCAGCCCTCCCGAGAGGTTTTAGGGCTTGGCGGCGGCTCCGTATCGTAATACGCGATGAATTCTTCTCTCTGATTTTGTTCTCCCCGAAACACAATATATAGAGTTGGAGTTGGAGTCGGAGGAGCTCCAGGGGGCCCACGAGGTAGGGGGCGCACCCTAGGGGGGCATGCGCGCCCCCACCCTCATGGACAGGTGGTGGGCCCCTTGGCCTTCATCTTTTGCAGGTATTTTTTATATTTTCCAAAAAGTTGCTCCGTGAAGTTTCAGGTCATTCCGAGAACGTTTGTTTCTGCACATAAATAACACCATGGTAATTCTACTGAAAACAGTGTCAGTCCGGGTTAGTTCCATTCAAATCATGCAAGTTAGAGTCCAAAACAAGGGCAAAAGTGTTTGGAAAAGTAGATACGACAGAGACGTATGAGGCAGCTCCTTGGAGGTGGAGGACGGGGTGGCTAAACCGGCGGGACGACCAGATCGACGACGGATCCTCATCCGGTACGGTGGATGAGGGACGTCGAGGTGTTGCTGTGGACGACGTCATTGGGGAAGAGGCTCCAGCTGGGTGGCGGACGGAGGAGGGTGTGGGTCTTCGCAAGTTTTGCCAGCCTCGGTGTACGAATGGGTGGGCGGATGGGATGGGAGTGGGGGAACCATGGCTTAGGGACGCGCTTGTCCGAAATGTGGGGTAAGTTACGAAAGTACCCCCACCGGTTTGAGGCGGTTCTTTCGGTTCATGGGCATTTCGCCTGTCGGGATTTCACAAGAGGTGGGAGTTTTCATGCGCGTTGTAATTTTGGAATAGCAAGGCGTGGGTTGAGATGGAGGGAGTTGTCGGAGCACAACGAGACAAAGATATATCTTAAATATTTCGGGCTAACAAGGCGCAGGTTGAAATTTCCGGACAAGGCTAACATGTACTGTACCAAATCAATTCGCACTGCAAATGTCATTCAAAACTTTGAATTCATGTTATGTTCAATTAAAATATTTCGCTACGTGTATAATGCATGCAACCTAGTACTCAAATGACCGTTTTAGTGCATTCCAAACGTATATACTGCCGCTTCAATATGAACTAAATTTGAATTCATTTCTCTATTTAAATAAGATCTACAATAATGTTTGTTGTGAATTCAAAGGATTTTAATTCATTTCTCTGTTTTAATAAGATCTACAATCATCATTATTGTCAATTTAAACCATCGTTTGTGTATTATCTTCATAGCACACCACATGATTAGTCTCGAGTTACATATGAACTATGTGTACTATATGAACTCGAACTCGATTTTTTGAATCCACTCTATGTTGATTTCAAATCATAGTACATTTCAAGCTCTAGCTAGATCTTCACAAACTAAACCATGTCTCATATGTATAATGTGTTTATCACATTATGTATGGTGCCCCGCCCCCTACGCCTACAAGTATTTAGATGTGAGTTGCAAACACCACAGATTACCACAAATTCAAATAAAATGTGAGAATGTTCAATATATAGTATTGTTTAGATTGTCCGATATTTAGGTGTAAGCTGCAAACGCCACACATTATCACAAATTCAAATAAAATCTGAGATTGTTCGATGTATAGTATGGTTTAGATTGTTCAACATTTAGCTGTGAGTTACAAATCCCATGCATCATCACATTTTGGTATAACATGTGCAAAACCACAACACGCGTATCACCGCTATATTCATGCATTCATATGTTTAAAATAATATGATCTCCTATTCAAATATATGAATCCACTTTCATATCAAATTATGATCTTTGTTAGTCTCTTACACCCACACAATCCTCTAACCTTTGTAGCTACCACTAACTTTCTCTCGTGCATGCACACGCCGTCCTCACCCTCCCCCACCCTCAGCATTCTATCCATCGCGCACATTCATTTTTTTCTTTTGGTCGTTCTCCCACAGTCTCCACAACTCCTTTCCGACACACACCAATCGATAAACCCCTCCAGTGATGTCTGCCTACAACATACACACGCACCTTCAATCTCCTCCTTTATGTGTCCTTGCCTCGTGTCTCTCATATGGTCCCACACACGTGTAAACTCTCGCCCCTCTTTTCATCGATCTGACAACCGCACACTCCTCCCCCTATCTAGCTAGTAGCTGGGCCTCTCGCACCACCTCCTAGCTCCATTCTCTCTGTCTATCCGTCTCGCCGGGCCTTATTTGCCTCTAACAAATGGATGTACATCGACCGATCTCCCGCTATACATATAGCTAGCTAGGTCCTTATAACTCATTTTTCCCCACACGTCGATCGATCTACCTCATTAGTTATGTGTCTCCCTTCCTCCGACAAACAACAATTGATCTACCAATCTAGTTAGGTTCGCTTACCAAACACATGGTTCCCCTTCATCATCCATGGATGTGTCCCGACATATCTATCACGCACAGGCACACACAGAAACACATCCCCACTCTTATTGATAATATTGTAGTTCCACCCTCAGTTTGTCTAGTAGGCCTCTCCCACCATCTTCGAGAAGCAACTCCATCACCCATCCAGCACTCTACCCCTCTCCCTCCCTCTCTCTCTCCTCTCTCTCTCTCTATCCCATCCTATTTCCCGTCCTTCAGTTATGTATGGATGTCGACCGATCTCCCTCAAGACATAGCTGGGTCTCTCCTTCTCAACACATATATGAGTCGTTCTACCTCTATAGTTAGGCATCTGCCTACCCCTCCCCCACCCCCTCCCACACACACACAGTGATACATCGAGCGCTCTAGTCATGTCTCCCTGCCACACACAAACTTGACCTGTGCCCTCTGACGTTCCGGTAGCTAGGTCAGTCGCCCTATATCTTTGACTTGCACACACACACAATTTTGATGGCTCTCTTCATCGATCTCGCACCCACCCACTTGATCCTCTCTTCCACTCTATCGATATCTTTGACCCCTCCCTCTCTTCTCGTGGATCGCCCGACCCTCTATATATGATATGGATAGGCCTCCATTTCACACACATTGCATGCAAAATTTTGTTTGAGATGTCATCGACACATATTCCCACAAATACATTCACAAAATCAACCTCACCCCCCAAAACAAAAAACACTCATGAACGCACAAGCCATTTGGCTAGGTTTGTATCTCTCACACACACCCACGTAGGTGGGGGACGTGCACGAAGAGAAGAGGTGCACGCACGGCGCACGTACTCCCGTCTCTTTCCCAACCACACCCGCGCGGGTACACGGTGGAGCTCATTTTTGTACGAAAAGGCAGCCCACGTGGTAATTTGACACGTGTACTGGTTGTCCACTAGATGGAGGGAGGATCATCTACCACGGGTGAACAAAAAAATTGTGACTTGCCGTGTTATGTTAAAAATGAGGCAAACCATGTGGGGCCTACCTTAGAGGCAAGGCTCTATACACTCGAGTACTTTTGATGTGTCCCGTCAACTCGCAGAACAAGGAGAAGCTTGATTGTATGCCGTCTCCCCCGCCCACGGGCGCGGTGGCTCGCAGGATGAGGTGAAGCTTGCATACTATGCCTTACGCCCGCTCCCTCGCCCACGCGCGCGGTGGCTCGCAGGACGAGGAGAAAATTTTACTAGTACTCCCTCCGTTTACTCGTCCCTACCTTGGTTAGAGAGATTATCATATTGTTTGGGATATATGTCCTTTAGTAGATTTCAATATGAACTACTAGTACATACTCCAAACACTGATGTATATAGACGTATTTTAGAGTGTAGATTCACTCATTTTGCTCCGTATGTAGTCCATATTGAAACGAACGTAATAGTATGCACTCTCCCACGCCCCTTGACCCTCTCCACATGGTGGACGTGCAGCAATTCATTCGGTCTCATATAGCCAGAACGATATATACTGCAGTACCATTATGGGACAAATACATTTTTCCCCTAGTTGGAACCTACCCACGGGTTTTGCCCTTACTTTTCGACTCTGCTCAGTTTTGCCCTTAGATTTTTCTCCAAGGTCACCTGAATGCCCTTTGAACATTTGACCAATACTTTGAAAACTCATAACATATTGATATGAACTCAGAAAAATGCAAATAAGATATCAAAATGTTCAGATAAACATTACCTATGTATATGTCATTTTCATTTAGGACAAAAGTACTGTTTAAACTACCTAAGGTTATTAATGTTTTTAACATTATTAAAAATAAAAAGGTATAAACAATACTTTTTTTAGGAATAAAAATTGCATGCAAATGTAGGTGACATTTTCTGAACACGTTGATATCTTGTTTGCATTTTTTGGATTTCATATCAACTTGTTATGAAGTTTCAATATAATGGTCAAAGTTGTTTCAAACTTCATAACAAGTTGATATGAACTGTGAAAAATGCAAAAAAAAAATATCAGGATGATCAGTAAACATCACCTGCATTTGCATGTAATTTTTATTGTTGAAAAAAGTATTTTTATACCTTTTTATTTTTAATAATGTTAATAACATTAATAACCTCGGGTAGTTTAAACGATACTTTTGTCCTTAATGCAAATGAGATGCACATAAAGGTAATGTTCTTCTGAACATTTCGATATCTTATTTGCATTTTTCCGAGTTCATACGAATTTGCTATGAATTTTCAAAGTACTAGTAAACGGTCGAAGGGCATTCGAGCGACCTCGGGGGCAAATCTAAGGGCAAAATTGAGCAGAGTCGAAAAGTAAGGGCAAAACCCGTGGGTAGGTTCCAACTAGTGGCAAAAATGCAATTGTCCCTACCGTTATTGCTCTACTTCCCGAAGAGGCGAAGAGCCAATCGCAAGGTTAATAGTTTGGAGATGCCAAGCGCAAGGTTTATAGGAGAACGAGTAGTAGGTGCCACATCATTTATAAATAAAGTTGTAGTGTGAGGTGGGCCATGTAATCACCGAGCATGCATGTTTTCACAGCTGTTGCACTCCTCCGACGTAAGAATGGAGAAAATTGTAATCTAGTAGTACCTCCTTTCGCCAAAAGTGTGGGACATCCAGCAGTCCTACCACCTCAGTAATAATGACCAATGAGCCGTCAAATCACATAGACCCAGCAGTAAGTTCGATGGACGAAGCAACCATCACTCTTGAATCCGCTTCTCCGTTCAACGCAGGCGCCAGTGAGAGGTCGCGTCCGCTCTGCCCGGGCATGAATGCGGCACCGATTCTTTGGAGCAGCGCTGACCGTTTCAGGCGGGAAGCGTGCGCGGGCGATGGAGGGGCTTTGGGTGGGCCAGGTTGTTCAGGAGCGGGCGTGGCAGCTGTCCGCATGTCCCTATCGGACGCCCAGAAACGAGAGGATGCACCAACTCTCGCGGTTAAAATCATACACTACACACCATCTCTCTGCAGGATTAGGTCGATCTATCGCTCTCTCTAACACACACATGTTGTTAAACACACACACACACACACGCACGCACACACAGGTTAATAGAATAGGAAAATCGTGCGAGTGCGAAGCCACAGGAAGTGAGATACAAATGAAGTACGTACAAGAAGAGAAGAGGTGATGCATATTCCATCAAACCTGGACTGAGGAGTAGTACTCCCTCCGTCTAGGTGTTAAGTCATCCTACGGAAATAAGATATTCCCAAAATGTTTAGGAGTCGTCCATTAACTTCGCATCTCAATCCCCTCCTGGCCTCGTTGATAGCGAGCGTTGTTACTTAGGGAGTGTTTGGATCCTTAGCAAGAACAGCTTATAGCATAGCCGGGCAACATTAGGCGTTTGGAACTGTTAAAATATGTTAGCTTTCATGGGCCAGCTAGCTTGGGTGGGCTAGAAAAACCTTGCTAGCTCAGGAGAGCCAGACCGGCTCGCTTCCGACGGCAAACTTCACATAGTAGTAACATAGACTAGTAACATATGCATGTTTTACTAGTCCAAGTTAGTCACCACTATGACCAGCCTAAGCAATGTAACAAAACGCTCCTTACTCTGCCTTGTTATCTCCCTCACAAACCCAATGCATGGAGCACAACTATGCATTGATCAGTCAAGAAATCAAAGTCGGCTTGCATGCGAGTTAATACGTGGCCCTGCATGGTAGCTAAAACGGCATCCCTTAGTTGTTTGGATTAATTGTTGCGTTTTGAGAGAGAAATCAGGGCTTTGATTGGAGGAATGATCGGTCAAGTTTCTCCTTCTCCTCCAATCTACTTGCACCTTGGTCCCGCTGCACCTTCTAACGTGACTTATTACACCTAGACGGAGGGAGTCATACAAGATACGGTGGCACACTGACTTAGGTCGAATACAAGTGCCCCAAATTGTGTGCATGTTATAATAAGGATTCACTTAAAATAGTACGTGAGCGAACAGAGGGATCAATTGGACAATGTTCCCGAGCAGTAGCAAGATGTGTGAGGTAAGATACTCCCACTGTTTCTTTTTACTCCGCATATAAGATTTGGTTAAGGTCAAACTGCACAAAGTTTGACCAAATTTATATAAAAAAATATGAACATCTACAATACTAAAGCTATATAGTATGAAAATACGTTTCATGGTGCATCTGATAATATTGATTTCATATTGTGAATGTTTATACTTTTTAATATAAAATTAGTCAAACTCTACAAAGCTTGACTTTGACCAAACCTTATATGCGGACTATAAAGAAACGGAGGGACTACACCGCTGGCGCTTTTAATTTGTCTTATTAATTTGTTTGTTTCACCCTCTAACTGGTGAGACCCAACGTACTACATGGAGAGAGGTAAGGTGACTAAGGCTTCATTATTTCTGCACCACTATGGATAGTCTTACGACCAAAGCCACATGACACGATTATGATTTAAATCCCAATGACTCCCACACACAAAAAAACACGGCATGCTTGTCCCATGAATGCAGGAATGTATAAAAGGTTATTTTCCTCTCGTTGAACATAATGGGAGGGTTGTGTAGCTGGTTAGCCTGTTCGCTCATCAAACTTGAGGTCTCGGGTTCGATAACTACACTTGAGCATAATTCGTGCCAGGAGGATTCTTTGACTGGTCAAAACGGATGGATACGGAGCTATACGATCTCGTAGTGACCGTATAATCACCTCGTCACGTATAAGCTGCAGCCTCAGCGCTTGTTTTCTAGGGTTTGCACTCTTCACACTCTCTCCAGTATATATATACACGCTGCAGCCTCAGCGCTTGTAGTTGCACTCTTCACACTCTCTCACCCTCTCCAGATCTAAACAAGACTTCGTTGGCCTCTCTCTCTCCCCTAACCGTTGGTCTGCTTGTAGTTGCTCTCTTCACACTCTCTCACCCTCTCCAGATCTAGACAAGACTTGTTGGCCTCTCTCTCTCTCTCCCCTCACTGTTGGTCAAAGAGCCGGCAGGATCCATCCGCTGGGAAGGGAATGAGGCTTAACAATGTCGCCGTCGGCGAGGGAGGGAATCCACTACCGGCGCAGATGTTCACTTTCACCCAGCGGCGGCGCGGGAGGGCCTTCGACCCCTTCTTCTTCGCCGACGTACATAGTGTGGGTCAAACGGCCTCCGGTCGCCCATCGAACCACACCCCAAGAACCATAAGTTATAATTTCTTATTCCACATGCATTGCTCTAGCTGCATGTGGGCTTTTTCCGCTTCTGCACTCGAATCTAGGTGTTGGATCAAACAGGAAAGTAGTGGGGAAAGTTGTATACCATGAATCTAGGACGTGGTTCAAAGAGGAAATGAATGGGGGAAAGTAGTGGGAAAATTTGTATAGCATGAATTTAGGACGGGGTTCAAAAAGGAAAAGAAGGGGGAAAGTTTTATCGCACGAATCTAAGACGTGGTTCGAAGAGGACAGGAATGGGGGAAAGTAGTGGGGAAAGTTGTATAGCATAAATCTAGGACGTGGTTCATAGAGGAAAGGAAATGGGGAAAGTACTAGTACAGACTGGCTATCCAGCACCTATGTTGGTCGAAAAGTGAAAACAATGACAAATGCAGTACGCACATCTGTAACGAACTGATCTTTTGTTTCGGCAGACAAGGCTATAGAGTTTGAGCGGGACTAGATTAGTTGCGCTCACATAGGGAAAGGTGTCTAAAGATAACAAAACTGGGACCAATGCAAATATGCTCCTTGGTTGTTTGTTCTTTGTTGCAACAGACTGTGCATCACCCCAGTACATCGGTAGATGCACATGGTGCTGGTGCGTCCACTGTCCCGTGCAACTCTTTAGTTGTTGTTAATCTAAGGCCATGTTTGGTTAAAAACTCACTAGTCCCTACCTGCTTGGTTCCAAGGACTAAACATGGACTAGAGGTTATTAAATGACATGCTAAAAGACCATGTTACCCCTAGTAATGAACTAATAGAGACAAGGTGCGATTCATGGCAGGGACAACTATTGGAAAAAGTCCCAAAAAGACTCTCCCTCGGGGTTTTCTTTCTTTAGTCCCAAATGTCCACTTTTAGTCCCTAAAAGTCCCTCCTGTTTGGTTTAGATGGGACTGACACGGAGTTTTTTTAGTCCCTCCACCAAAATGTCCCTGTAAACAAGCACCCTCTAATAATGCCGCTGGAAATTTGATGCAGTGCCACAGTTAACAGCAAATGACATGTTTAACGAATTTTATTGTTAATATAATATCTCTGTTAATATTAATCAATGCCACCGTTTGAGAAATGCTACTGTCTTGCTTTCTTTCCCATTTAGATAAGGTAGATGCTTCTTTTTGTTGGCTTCTGTGTCATCCACCGTAATTGACCACTAGTTGTTTCCTTTGCACCTCTGTGTAAACAGGGTTATCTACTTCGTTGCCATTGTGACCTTTTGTTGCACTACACAAAACACTTTTGTTTTAAGAGTGTTTTGTGCAGTTCAACCAAAGTGTCACACCAACAATGTTGCTTGATCTTAGTGGAACTGCACAAGAGGAGATCTTACTTCCTATCCGTGTTGGAAAATTTGGTTCAGATCTTCTTCTTGTGAGTTTTTTGAATTCTGCATCATGAGAGGTCAGTACTAGCCTTCTTTCACATGATTCTGCAGTGTGCTTTCATATGTTGTGCTACTTGTACGGTAATGTTGCTTGATTTTAGTGAACTACACAAATGGAGACAAGACTTCCAATCTGTATGTGCACCGCAATATCCCATTGAGGTAAGATCAAGATATTTCACAACTGTTGGCCTGTATTTTGCCACTTTCATCAAAAAATTAATGTCATTGTTTAGTGCTATACTTGTGCAACCTAATTGACATGCCAAATATTACATTGGAGATGAAGCTTGTCTGTTATTGAACCAAGTGATGAAGGGGAAGAACAAGTGGAATAAAAACAGAAATCAACTCCTGGTGCTGTAATGAAGCACTGGAACTGTGATGGCACAAGTAATGATATAGTTCTGCTTCTCAATTTATTGCTATGGCTGGAACGAGCAATTGTTTTGCCACTGATTTGATGCCACTCTTAATGTAATACGTAATTATCTCTACTTGTGCAAACAGGTATCTTCTTTGAAGATACCATATATTTTAGTGGAACTACACAAGAAGATGTTGGAAACATTAATCTAATCGAGGAGTATATAGTAAGCATGGCCACCAGAGTAGATAGCAACAGATGGTTCCCTGGAAGTGCTTCATCTATATGCTCTACACAATAAACCTCCTGACAAAGGCTGGTACTCGCCCACTGATTTCATCCATATGATTGAGCTTTGTCATCTCTATTGGTGTTGCGCTACTCTTTAGATACTGTCATCAAAAAGTGGTATTGTCCTTGGGAAGTGCTTCATTTGTGCTGTTTTAAATATTCCCTTTCCTTTTTTTCGAGCAAACAGGGATGCTAGCATTTAGTTATCCTCTTGTCTTTGCGCAACAGGATCATCCTCCTCTGAAGAAGAATATGGAGTACGTGAAGTAACTAGTTCCGATTATGCCAGGATGAAGAAGCCCTGTCTATCTTCTCATCAGAAGGAGCAGTTGAAGGATGGTTACATTACCCCCCACAAGACCAAACTAACTTTAGCTCAGCAGGACTGACAAATCTCCATTTTCTTGCTGTGATGCGCGAGTACAATGTTGTTCTAGGATTCTTTCCGGTGAGTTCCAAAAGTGTGCTCTACATGGACCATGTAGGTGCCTGTTTAAACTGTCAATTCATAGTACAGTTTGCTTTATACTAATCACCTTTTTTGTATTTGTGCCAACAGGGGTGCTCAACTTGATTTCAATGGGAACTGCACAAATTGTTCATGAATACATCGAATCATTCATTTCCACCACAAGGAAGGAGGTGCCGATAAGTTCAAGGCGTTGCAACATATAAGGGCAAAATCATACAAGCTACGCGTGAATTTGGTTGATTTTGGTGGAACTGCACAAAAAGAACAACTGGTTTATTTAGCACAAGGTGCCATGTCAATGTCCGAAATGATGGCTAACCCTGCCCATTCCACAATCATAGGCATTTGATATTTTGGAATGGGAAAACCTTGTCAAATTTTTCTCATTGATTTTAGCAAGAAGACATGCGTTTGATATTTTTGAATGGGACGCCCTTTGCTGTCAGCAGCGTCGATCCATTTTTTCCTTATTCTTTAGTTGTGAAGTAAATATTGACACGTGAATCGCTGAGATGCATAATCATCGATTGTTTTGAATGTTCTCTATGAATTTCCAGGCCTGTGTGTTTGAAGGCAATGTAGAGGAATGCTAAAAAGCTGCTCAAAGTCTTTGTACTCCTTCTGTTCCTTTTTACTTCGCGCATTGTGAAAGTGCATACTTTTTTCTGTAAGATTGGTCAAAGTAGAGATACTTTGACTGCAAACAAAACTTGTATGCAGACTAGAAAGGACCGAAGGGAGTACATGTGAAACTGCTACAAACGAGGTGATCACCCTGGGAATAATGCTAGTACGTATTGTTTTGCATGTTCATCTAATGCCAGTGATACAAGAATTCGAACTAATCGAAATAAATTCATTCATACACGATCGGATTTCATATAAACATGTCGGATTTCATTACATTTCATACATTCTTCAACTAAAAAGGGGTGCGCTGGAGGTATAATTAATTAACTAAAGCTACCCACCTGTGTCCGGCTATGACGAACAGAAGCTTCAGTGACTTAACTGCAGTTGTAGTTGTCGGTGTTCTGGGAACGGGGGTCCCCAGACTTGCCTGCCTGCGGCCCATGGCGTGGCGGGGACAGCAGGCCGTACGGCCCATCTTCATCAACAAAACACCCAAGACCCTCGTGAGGGGCCAAGCCTCGTGAGGCGGACGATGCAAGACCTCCTCCCGAGTGGCCTAGTCAGGCAGGATCGCGGGGTGCGGAGATACCAAGGCGGGGCAAACCTCACGAGGCCCTCGTGACGTGAGCCATGACGATCGACACCAGGCGGGCGCCAGCGCACGCAACGTCCTTGTTTCCTCTTTGGTGCAAGGGAGGCAAGCGCAGCCGTGGAGTACCAAGGCCTCAGGAAAAGGTTGCCATTTCGATGCAACAAGACCAAGACCATGGACTGCAAGACGGAGGTCATCGTGGAGCCCAAGACGGCTTCACCACCAGAGCTTTGTGTAGGGGAAGACTACTTTTGTCAGGATGGCTCGTACTAGCTATCCCCCTTCATATTTGCCCGCAATTGTTGGCTCCCTTCCTGCTCGATATTTGGCAAGAGGACCAGGGCCCCTATAAGTAGAGCTAGCCACCATAGTAGAGACACCGGATCTTGGCTGGAGAGCTCATCAGACCCAGAGGTACACACAAGTCCATACGCACAAGAACACCTCAACCTCAAGAGGCTGTTCTTCCCCTTGTACTGTTCATCATTAGCCCAAGAGGCAATCCACCACCACCACACTAGCGTAGGGTATTACACCACAATGGTGGCCCGAACCAATATAAACCCCGTGTCTTTCTGTGTTGTGAGTTCGTCAAGTTCGTCCGCAAGATCTTAGCGAGCTAGAGCGTAGATTGGTAGAAGGGAAAGACTTCACGCGCACCCTAGTGTTCAAACCTTAAGGGTTAGCCGGAACCCCACATCCGACATTTGGCGTTCCAGGTAGGGGTGCGCCGTAGCTTCCTTTCCGCCAGTCCTCGCTCCGTCGTCTCCATGTCAGACGCTCGCCATGCTCGAGCTGAGCGTCGGGCTGCACTCGCCGGCCGTGTCGCTCAGCCGGCTCCCGTCGGCGGGCCACCTCATCATTCTTCATCCCCTGCCACCAACGATGCCACCGGCCCGGTGGGGTACGAGCAGCAGGCGTCCTTGCGGCATCCAGGACGGCGAGCAGCGCGCGGCGCCGCGCGGCGCGCGCCGGGCCGCTTGCGCGCGCGGCGCGCGCCCCGGGCGGCCGCGCGGGCGCGCGGCGGTCGCGCCGCCCGGCCCGGGGGAACGCAGCAGGCGTCCTTGCAGCATCCTTCGGTGCGGCAGGACGGCCGCACCGCTACTCCATCACTCACCCCTGCTGCCGTTTTCGTCACGGCACTCGCGCTCCCATGGAGGCACGGGCCGCGCTCATCGCGGCGAACAAGCTCCTGCGTTTACCGCCCCGTCGACGACCTCTATGAGGAGTGGCTCGACCGCGTCGCCGAGCTCGTCCGTGCCGCAGGGGCTCTCCGACGCCGTCCCACTCTCTGCCCCCTCCCCCAACAGGCCGCGGGCGACGGGACTGATGGCATGCCTCCACTGCCTCGACCCCAAGACGGTGCCTTGGCACTAAGGCACGTGCCTCCGCGGCGTGATCCACCGTGCCCGGTGCCCGCGCGTGACGAAAGAAGCTGCCAAAAAATCCTGCGGCCGCGAGAAGCTGCACCGGTGCTCCCCGCACCACCTCGTCAAGACGGCGTGCCGCCTGAAGTGGCGCAGCGCGGGCCTCGCCAAGACCTAGCTCCACCTCCGAAGCGGGCCCCGACAACCACGACCGGCTACCGTGCCTTCACCCCCGAGCTGCGTAGCGTTGCCTGGCCAGGCAAGTTCAAGCCAGATCTACCTCCTCAATACGACGGCACCGCCGACCCCGCAGAGTTCCTGCAGGTCTATGAGTTGAGCATCGAAGCGGCCAACGGCGACGAAAAAGTCATGGCGAATTGGTTCCCCATGGCTCTCAAGGATGGGGCCCGCCCCTGGCTCCTGAACCTGCAGCACGGCTCGATCTCCTCCTGGGACGAGATGCACGATTGCTTTGCTGCCAACTTCCAGGGCACTCGCGACCACCCACCGGCCGTGGGCGATCTACGCCGCATCAAGCAACAGCCAGGAGAGACCCTCCAGAAGTACATCCAGCGCTTCCACAACACCCGCCTCAAGATCCCCAAGGTCACGGACGAAGCCATCATCTCCGCGTTCTCAGATGGCGTCCGTGACATCAAGATGAAGGAAGAGCTAGCTATCCACGAGGAGCTTTGCACATCACAGAAACTGTTCAACCTAGTGACCAAGTGCTCAAGAGCTAAGGAGGGGAGCCTCTCTCTTGTTGAGCTGCCAGCTGCAGGAGTGGAGGAGAAGAAAGCCAAGGCCAAGGACGTGAAGCGCAAAGAGGCAGTAGTGCTCGCAGCGGAGCCCGGCACCAAGCGAGGCAGAGATCAGGCCAAGTCATCCAAGAATGGTCGTCCGTTCTGCGCCTTCCATAACCTGAACACCCACAACACCAGCGACTGTCAAGAGCTCAGAGCCATACGGGAAGGACGCTTCGGTCGATGCCCCGAGCGCAACGCGCCAGGAGTGGCGCGATCGGCCTCGTGAGTACCGCTGGCAGGACCAACCTCGCGAGGGCGCATGGAGGGACCCGCCTCGTGAGGATTGCCCCTAGGGCAACGCCGGTCTTCCCCCGTTGCCACCACCGAGAAGGAATGACGACCACCACCAGGACGAGGGGGCTGGGGGCTTCCAGGAGCCGCACGCGATCGCTTGCATCTTGGGCGGTGCTCAGGCCCCAGCCTCTCAGCGCATCTTCAAACAGTTCGCTCGTGAGGTGAATGCGGCGCTCCCCAAGCTCGAGGCCACGCGCCCGCTCAGGTGGTCCCAATGCGCCATCACCTTCAACATGGCAGACCAGCTCAAGTGTGCAGCTACCGCTGGCACCCTGCCTATGTTGTGTTCCCAGCCATCAGCAATGTGCAAGTCACCAAGACTCTCATCGACGGCAGTGCAGGGCTCAACATCATGTCCGTCGACACGTTCGACAACCTCTAGGTGCCCTATGAGCACCTCCAGCCAACCAAGCCTTTCTCAGGAGTGACTGACGGTTCTACCACATCGATAGGGCAAGTCTGCCTGCCTGTCACCTTCGGGCAGCGCAAGAATTACCGCACCGAGCTCATCGACTTCGACATCGCGCACATCCGCCTGTCGTACAATGCCACCCTCGGGTATCCAGCCCTGGCCGAGTTCATGGCAGTCACTCACCATGCCTACAACATCCTCAAGATGCCAGGAAGCGGGGGAATCATCACGGTCCCATGTGAAGAAAGGGATGCGGTGTGCTCCCTTGAGCGCGCCTTCCAAGCGATCGACAACCCTGACAAGCAGAAGTGAAGGCCCTCCGGAGACCACCCCCAAGAAGAAGCAGCCGCGCCGCGCAGGACCCCAAGAAGATGGCGTCACGTTAGGAGCCTCGTCAGGATTAGCGCCCGCTCCAGGGGCGCCTCCCTCCACCGCATAGGAAAACGCGCCCGGCGCCATCCTCCGGCAGGGCTCGGGGGCTCTCTCTTGGAGAGCCTCAGACCTTGCCAACCTCACGAGGGAGGCGCTTGGGCACCACTTGGAAGCGTGCTTCACGACACACTTTCCTCAAGAAAGCACAGGGCAAGAAGTGCCCACCACTCAGGAGTTCATCACCAAGACCACCCAGGAACTCCAAGAAGCAAGGGCCATGCGCGGCCACGGCCGCTCACAAGGCGCAGCCCCCCATCCAGGCGAGGATGCCGGGATGCGCGTCTGCATGATCCCAGGACTCAACAGGGCCGCAGCTCAGGAACGCTTCTGGCCATTCGCGTGCGTGCCGCTGTGAGGGTCCACCACACAGCTACGTTCACATGCCCCTTCGGCTTGCCGAGCGTGGCGTCGGCCTATCAGCGCAACGTGCGGCAAGTCCTGATGGCTCAGGAGGCCAGGTCCCATGCCGTCCTGGAGGAGATGGGGACGGTCTCCAAGAAACCTCCTGAGCCCCCAGAGCCTCCCGAGGCTCAAGGTCCCGGCGGCTCATGAGGAGCCATTCCTTCAACGCGTGGCTTCAGCTGCACCAACTCTACTTCGTCTACAGGACCCGGTGACATCTTCCAATTCCATTTAAGCTAGGAGCGACCCTCGGGCTGCATTATTCCTAGGCCACATGGGTCCGTCCCTGTGGCATGTATCCCTTTTGCTATGTCTTTAGATTACCTTGCTAGGGGCACCCCTCGGGCTGCATCATCCCCATGCCGCTCGGGCCAGACCTAGTGGCATGTATCTTCCTGCATTTACCCAAGTCGATCTGCTCTTCATGCTTAACCTGCCAACTGATATCACCTGCTCGATCATCGCCTCCCTCGGGGCCTCTACACAGGCACGGCGCTGGTGCATGGGTCCGTCCCTGCCACGACCGACAAATCTGAGTGGTCAAGCTCTGGCTCGTAGCACGTGCTGTGCATGTCACCTCACCAGGCCCTCAGTGCGTTCACTACACCCGGACCAACCAGCGGCAGGCAGGCAGCAGTAACGGCAAACCATGTTTCTTCTTGTGTCTGTCCACAGGGACCCCGCGGGAAGGATAGCAGGCGGCACCACGAGTCTCCTTTTCTCTCGTGCGATTCTCTTGCGCATTAAAAGGGTGTCCTGAGCATCGCGACTCAGGAGCTCTTACTGGCTCTCCAGCCCTCACCCCTGGCCTTGACCATGGCATCGCGACCTGGCATACCAGTGGCGGCTGAGCTCGCTCGAGGGCTAGGGAGAAGGAAAACTCGTATGGACCGGCCTAGCTACGTCGCATAAGTTGGCGCGCAGCCCTAGCGCAACATCAGGAATCACCGCGAAGTCAGCAAGATAAGTCTCGCCCTTGGATCGGCTAAATATTTGGGCCTAGTAGTCGGTCACGCCATGCCGCAACCCCGTTGCGTCCAAGTTATCTTCCTTTCTTTCCTTACCATGGCCGCTTGGGCGCTAAGGGGGACCTCCTGAGCATTGCGCCTCAGGGGCTCTTACTGGACCTTGGGCCGCGCACCTCCTGGCCTTGACCACGGCATCGCGACCTGGCATACCAGCGACGGTTGTAGCCGCCTTGGGACTGGGACCCGTCAGTGTAGAGCAACAAGCTATCGCAAGGAAAGAAAGGGGAGACCAAGTCTCAACGGGACATGCGTTCATCAAATCTTCATAACAAGGAAAATAAGTACAAAGGCATTGCATATCCTTACATGCCCCAACTGGGTGATTCATGATTGTTCGCAGGAAACAAAAGCTGATGGTAAGGGGGGTCCTATCTATATCCTTCCGTGGCAGACACCATCATCAACAGTGGGCCATGGGAGGCCGGCGCCAACCCCATCCAGATCAGCGGAGGCGGTGGCCAGACACCATAGCCCTAATCCGAGTGCGGCGAGAGCTCGGGGGCACGTAGCTGTTGTCGCTCGTCTCTGGAGTCTCTAGATCTTAGGAGAGCTGTTGAACTCCCAAGGCCTGCTGCTGCTGGAGTGGTCGCGAGCGAAGCGCGCATCAGCCTCGCGCTCCTCTCCGGAGCAGCACTCCAGGCGGCGGCCCTCAGCGTCGAAAACCTTGAAGAAGAGCGCGGAGACGCCATCGTACTCGAAGTGGATCGCGACGGCGCCCCTCGCACGACAGACCCGTGCGACCTCGCCCCAGCCGCGAGTCATCAAGATCTTGCCGATGGGGACGGCTTCGATCTTCACTCTAGTCGTCGGAGCGCTGAAGTTGGCATGCTACACCCAGAGCTCAAGAGGCCCCCTCGGCGGCATCACGTCGGAGAAGAACCGCGGGAAGAGGATCCAGGAGCTCGGAGGCATCGGCGCCCACAGCACCAATTCGCGCGAGGAGTCCGTGGCGTGGACTGCATGCGTCGCCATGGCGTGGCAACCTCGGATGCGGTGTGGGCGGCGCTGCTTGTCACTTCGTCCTCCCGAGCCCTCAGCTTGGGCGTACAGGGGTAGCGGGTACCCTGGTGGAGGCCGCTCGCACCGAGGCCTCGTCACCACTTGCATCGCCGCTTCGTCATGGCGATGGATCGGCCTCTTCTTCAGCGGGAGTGGCTCCAGGACATCCCGGGGAGCTTTCCCTTTCTCTTCAGGGGAAAACCTTCCGATAGGTGCCATTGGAGCAAGCAGTGGAGCAAGGAGGAAGAAGCAAGCAAGCGAGGAGGAGGGACTTGTCAAGTCGTGCAGTCGTCGAGGCAGCGTGGGGAAGCGGAGACGCCCACGTCCAATCAACCGCCACACGTCAACCGAGGCCGCATGCTTTTGGGGCCTGCGGTGCTCCGAACTTGACCCTTGGCTTCGCTGCGAAGCCAAGCCCCCGCGCACCTTGGGCCTGGGGGCTACTGTCGGCGTTCGGGGAACGGGGGTCCCCAGACTTGCCTGCCTGTGGCCCATGGCGTGGCGGGGACAGCAGGCCGTACGACCCATCTTCATCAACAAAGCACCCAAGCCCCTCGCGAGGGGCCAAGCCTCATGAGGCGGATGACGCAAGACCTCCTCCCGAGCAGCCTAGTCACGCAGGCTCGCGAGGAGTGGAGATACCAAGGCGGGGAAAACCTCATGAGGCCCTCATGTCGTGAGCCATGTCGATCGACACCAGGCGGGCGCCAGATGGGCGCCGGCGCGCGCAGCATCCTTGTTTCCTCTTTGGTGCAAGGGAGGCAAGCGCAGCCGCGGAGTACCAAGGCCTCAGGCAAAGGTTGCCATTTTGGTGCAACAAGACCAAGACCATGGAATGCAAGACGGAGGTCATCGTGGAGCCCAAGACAGCATCACCACCAGATCTTTGTGCAGGCGAAGACTACTTTTGTCAGGATGGCTCGTACTAGCTGTCCCCCTTCAAATTCCCCCGCCATTGTTGGCTCCCTTCCCGCTCGATAGTTGGGAAGAGGACCAGGGCCTCTATATGTAGAGCTAGCCACCATAGTAGAGACACGGGATCTTGGCTGGAGAGCTCGTCAGACCCAGAGATACACACAAGTCCATACGCACAAGAACGCCTCAACCTCAGGAGGCTGTTCTTCCCCTTGTACTGTTCATCATCAGCCCAAGAGGCAATCCACCACCACCACACTGGAGTAGGGTATTACACCACAATGGTGGCTCGAGCCAGTATAAACCCTGTGTCTTTCTGTGTTGTAAGTTCGTCGAGTTCGTCCGCAAGATCTTAGCGAGCTAGAGCATAGATTGGTAGAAGGGAAAGACTTCGCGCGCACCCAAGTGATCGAACATTAAGGATTAGCTGGAACCCCACATCCGACAGTAGTTGCGTAACTGACATGTGGCCCAGATGCCTGTTTGGCCCACGTGTCAGTCAGCCAATTGCACCAGCAGTTAAGTAGAAGCAGCGTCCTTCATCAACATAGCTCTCCGACTCCACGTCGCCACCAAGAAGCTAACCGACCGTTAGTGGTCAACCCGCCTAGCTCATCATAGCGATTAGGGAAACTAGGAGCCCAATGATCAGGATCCCCACATGACAAACACCTTTCTTCTTGTCATTCTTCTTCTTTAAGTTCATGTGTTGCACAGCCTTGTTCTTCCCATCAAATTTCGCTTTACCATCAAACTTGCCCTTCTTCTTGAACTTGTGGGGCTGGAAGTTCTTCTTCTGTACCAGATTGGCACTAGATCCTCCCTCAATTCCTCAAGCATGTGTGTCCTTTGCTCTTGCCTTTTCTTCCACATCAAGAGTGCCAATGAGATCCACGAAGGAGGAAGCTTAGTGATGATACCTCCGGCAACAAACTTGTCCTGTAGCATACAACTAAAGTTCTCCAATTCTCTAGAAAATAACTGTATCTCATGAGCTTGCTCAACCACGGAGCGCTCTTCAATCATCCTGTAATCATAGAATTGCTCCATGATGTACAGCTCAGTGCCAGCAACCGGAGGGTAGCAGCGGTGGACTTACTTGGACCCGAGTGGCAGCGACCTACCGTGTTCCACTCTTCCTCGTTTTCTATGTGGCGCGGCCTCGTTGGCAGCGGGGCGGGGCCTAGACGGAGCCAGCGATGTCCTCTGTCTCGTTACCCGCGGGCAGCACCTCGGCGTAGTGGGGGAAATCCTTCCCCTCGTTGTCGGTAGGGTGGGGCCTCGGCGGAGCCGGCAGTGTCCTCCTCCTCGTTGTTGGCGCCACGGGGCCTCGGCGGAGCAATGCCTCATCGACGCCAGCGGAGCGGGGACTCGTCGGCACCGGCATTATCCTCTGCCTCGTCCTCGGTCTCACCAAACAGCTCCTTGCCCGCTTCATCGCCCTCTTTGTAGGCGGCCGCAACCTCTGCCACCCGCATGCGGTACCGCCAGCACTCGAGGCGGCCCTCGCAGGCGGAGGAGTACGACTCGAGCAGCACCTCCTGCTCCACCCGCTCTGCGGTGATCTGCTCCTCCGCCTGTAGGCGCTCCTGGAGGAGATGGCAGTTGTAGGCGGCGTCGGCCTGCGCCTCCCAGAACTGCTCCTCACGCTTCTGCCTTAGTGTTTCCATATATTGGGCACGGGCCTCGCCGATGGTCATGGTGCAATGCACCAGCGAGGATGGCACGGATGAGGGGGTTGGCGCCGGATCATCGACTACCATGTTCTCCATTGGGACGTCGTCGTCCTCCGGCTACCTGCCGGCCAGCCTGTCGGCAGCTATGGATGCCATCTCCTTGTGGTCTGTTGTCTTCCCGTCCCGAAGAGCGCTGGAGCGCGAGGAAGCCATGGTGGGCAGTAGTGGTGTGGAGAGGAGAATAGGAACGGATGCAGATGACTGCGGCTTTGGCCAGCGCAGCAGTTTATATAGCAATGGTGGGCGGCGAAGGGATGGATGTGTTGCGCCCGAGTAGCCGCCTCGGCAACCGCGTATCATTAATGTGGGCGGCAGAAGGACGGACGGACGGCACTTGTGTCATTTGAAGGCGGAGCAATCGCATGCACCGGGAAGCGGGGCAGGCGGCGCTGACCGGTTTGGGTGGAAAGTGCACGCAAGCGAGAGAGGCGGTCTGGGTGGGCCGGGGAAGTCAGACTCGTGCTTGGCAGCGGGTCGGTCCAGCAGCAGGACATGCTGGCTCACTGGCTGCCTTGCCGAACTGAGCAACGACAATCATACGATGGATGTAGCTTCCGACCAGGAGCCGGCGCCATTGTCCAAGCCGGTTCATGTCGTTTTCACCATAGAGAAGGTGCGGCCGCACTTCGACGCCCTAATGGCAGAAGAGCTACCAGCACAGGAGGAACTGTGCTGCAACCTCCGTCTGCTCAACGAGCACCGGTGAACAAGCGAACGACAATGCCATCGCAGACATGTGGCCCTTTGATCCTGGCTTCCCGAATGAGTAGTGCCCGCGAGGCCCTCTCCGTCGTCCTTCGAGTTGTTGCGCTCGCCGTGGCGCCGCCGTCTCCCGTTGTTAACATGGTCAACGGACATGAGGATGTGGAGATGACTTTACTTGGAGAGGATGACAGTGGGGACCCACCAGGGCCATAGCCGCACGTACGCAAGTGCCTCCTTATTAGTATATAAAACTGTAATTTTTTTTGCTTCCTCCTGGTTTCCTAACATCATGGTCCCACACCATTGTCAACCTATGTAGTCAATAAACGAGAGAATTGCACAAGAATCGGCCGACAGCTGGGACCAAGCAGCTCGAGCAGTATTTGTGTTTTTGAGGTGTGAGCACTGCAGAGTTTTTCTTCAGCGATGTTTAGCCCAGATATTAATTTTTCTTCTCTGAACAACAACGAAAACATCGCTCCAGCTATTAATAGGGCGGGCTATGGCCCGTCTAGCCTAGGCCAGATATCCAGCCCAGATCTTAATTTTTTTCAAGCTGAAAATGGCTAGCTCGGCTATACCTTTTTAGGAATAGCCAGGCAAGCTCAAGTTGTTATTCTCCGCCCCACTGGGCTGCAAATCTTTCCTAGGAGGGATGCATTAGGCTTAACAAGAAAATGGGCTTTAAGAAATCATAAATGGGATGTAATTACAAAAACTGGGCAGTAACTATAAAAAATGCACCAAACACGTAATTACTTTATAAAATATTATTTTTGGATATTGAAAATTTTAATTTCATTAATTGTTGCGAGCGCAATGTTTCGTTGGATTTTTATGTAATATAAATTTATATTGAAATTGTATTTAATCTGACTAGAAATTTCGGTATAAAAATATTTCGGATCCCATCAAAATGTGGGAAATTTTATTGAATTCTGTTTTGAACGGTTGGTTGGAATGGGATGTACTTTTAACAAACTGTAAATGGGATATAGTAAATTCCATTAGAATTCAGAAATTGGCTGCACATTCTTACAAATCTCAAATGCGCTATAAGTTCTCTGCCACACACTTGTGGCCTTACTAAGTTGACGCGTCCCCTCAATAAAAAGAGAGTTGATGCGTTTGCAAGGCTTTGTCAACCTATAGTTAACACACGGTTCTTGCAGCAGTGGCCGTTGGATGTCCATCCAACGGATGCCGTGTTTCTTCTTCAAACTCTGATATTCTAGCTTCACCCGCCCAACAAATGATTCCTCCCCCTGACATCTGGGGTGCACCGTTTCGGAAGCTGACCTATGGGCCTACTAAGTTGACGCGTACCAAGGGCTTTGTCAACTTAGTCAATATAAACGATTCTAGCTGCAGTGACCGTATGATGTCCATCCAACGGCCGTCGTGCTTCTTCAACCTCTGGTCTTCTTGCTCCAGCCGCCCAAAGCAGCGCCGGTCGTGCCGCCTGCTC